>NC_091749.1:33185893-33325893 GCF_043380555.1 Nothobranchius furzeri
GTCGGTTTGATAGGAGCTGCAGATGCACAGCCACATACGTTAAAATAATAAAAAAACACACGTGCCCTTGACGATGACTCAGCCTTTATTAAAGCTCTGTATCATTATTTAATTTAACCTGTTAAATAACTCACGAGACACACGTCAGTTAAACTGCATAATAAATAATTGTTTTACATTTTCTTGTCTGCACACAAATCCTGAGATTAAATAAATAATCTGACTCTTTCTTTAAACCCTTATAATAACACAGTTTTTACTTTGCTTGCCTAATCACTAATTATGTGGTGGTGTGTGTTTTTAATACACTGATAGTGCCGCTCGTGTCACACCCGCCATCCAAACACAAGGTTTACTCCTCAAAGTTTTCAGGAGAATATAACATTTTAATCTTTAATTCTCGTAGTGGAAGATCGTTCATTTGCTGCCTCCAGGGAGGTCAGAGGGTTACAGAGAGGTTAACGTAAAACACCACTCGGGTTGCGGTGTCTTGCTCAATGACACTCCAGCAAGGGAAATTCTTTACTATCATGGGGAAACTCAGCCCCTTTACCTCTCATCACATTTAAATCCGTTCTTAGAGAATACAAGTCATACAAATAATATGTTAATTTTCTTGTATGATGTGATTTTTTTACTTGATTTTAAAAAATTGTGTCACACCACAGTTAACAAATGTTGAAGTGAATTAATAAACTTATTTTTTTTTAGAAAATTCTAGACTTTAACTTTTCACATATTAAGAATTCACTGAAATAATTTAGTTCATGTTTTCACGAGTATTAATAATTATTCCATTAATTCAGCATGACGTTAAGACAGACTTTGAATAAACCATCATCACCTCCCCTTCACCCTCAAGGAGTCACGCACGCACGCAGGCACGCACACACACACACACACACACACACACACACACACACACACACACACACACACACACACACACACTGCTAGCTCTTTAACACCGTTTCATTGTTCTGCATGTCTGTCAAGAAGGAAAATAAAAACAGTGTCCTTATCAAAGACAATGCTAGTCGTCTGTTTTTGTCCTCTCGGCTCTGCATGGCTTCAACGTCTTAACATTCTGGATCAGTTTTAAACCTTACAGCAGTTAAACAAATTATAATTATAAAAAAAACTACTGAAAACCATTCACAATGTTAATAATGACACATAAACCAAAGATTTTCAAGACAATAAGGACCCAAGAGAAATAAATAGCATGTTTAAATAGAAAATAAACATATTTAAGATTTATTATGATATTGATGTGTACTTTATTGTAATCCTGAGTTGCTTTGGATACATCTAAATTTTAGGAAATTCTAATTTTTAGCCATTAAAGCTCAGAAAATCTCAAAATGAATCAGCTGACATTTAGTTTATTCAGTTAGAATTTTTCACGTGTGGAGGTTCTGATTTTATTGAGTGTGCATGTTACATGTAAGGAAGTGACTGACCTCAGAGAGGGATATATATACCCATTAGCTGTAATAAAGTCTGAAGTTGTAAAATTACTCTCCGATGTATTTAATTGGCATTTTTGTACTTTCACTAACCTTCTTAGTTTCTTGGTGGCATCAGGATCTTTGGGGTGTGTGTAGTTGAATTAAAACACTTTGAGAGAAGTCAAGTTTGTTTTAAATGCAAATGTATCAACAAAACAGGAGGAAATTGAATGTAAAATAATGTATAATAAAACAGAAGATACTTATATCTAAAAATGACAGAGCTGCTGAGACACTTTAGCTGAGAGAGTGTGTGTGAGCTCATTTGCTGCAGCCTAATCCCTGATTCAATTTTCAGCCTTTAAACATGACGAATTACATTCATGTCCTCACCTAATGCTTTTAACACGTCCCTATAAGAGGCTTTAATCAGGTGAGATGGGCCCTGAGACTGCTATCTGTACACACACACACACACACACACACACACACACACACACACACACACACACACACACACACACACACACACACACACACACACACACACACACACACACACATTCCAACACACTTGTGTACTTAACAGAAAATATACCTTCACAGCCGTGGAAGGGGTGCAGATATACAACTACCTAATTTCACACACACACACACACACACACACACACACACACACACACACACACACACACACACACACACACACACACACACACACACACACACACACACACACACACACACACACACAAGGTGATTAGCCTAGCTGAGGTGCTATCCACTCTGGATAAGCCACCAGGTGGATAATGTGCTGCTTTAGCGCCTTAATTATGCCATAATCTGTTCAGCGCCTCACCCCCCTGCACAGAAGGACAGAGAGAGGGTGGGGAGGTGGAGGGAAGGAGGTAGACGGGACAAGAGGAGAGTGGGTGGAAGGAGGGAGCAGAGTGGAAGGAGCCCTGAGGCACTCTGCTTCTTAACTTATACCTTTTCCCACTGATCTCATCTCATCTCTTCTGTCTCTCTGGCTCCTTTGTGTTCTACTTGCTTCCTTCGTTCTCTGTCTTTCACTGTACTTACGTCCCTCTCATGTTCCTTCACACAACCCCCCCCCCCCCCCCCCCCCCCGGCACACCTGTTTTGCTATCTTACACACTCCAGCTCTTAGTCTTTCTGTCAGTTGCCTCTGTGGTGTGTTTTTTCTCTGTGTGTGTGTATTTCACACTCCTTTCCCATTTCTCCACCCGCTCTCGTTCGGCCACTCCCCCTCCACCCACCTCTCTCGGTAAGTTTGTGTGTTTCCATATCTCTGGTGCTCCGGTACCCTGTACCTGTCACCGTGCACGGCCCTTTGACAAATCATGTGAAGGGCAGGCTGAGTTTTGTAGGACGAGACAAAGCTTAAACATATGGCTACCGTGTCCCCAGGTGCTCCGCTGCACGCTGAAGGAAGTCCCTGGGAGTGATTCTGTATAACATTAGGGCCCGTCCCGTCTGTCTGTTCCTGCATGTTTGTCCCATCAACATGAAGTAACTCTGGCTAAATATCTGCTGGATAAAAACTCTCTTAGATGTAACTTTAAATCTAAACTCATGGATCCAGGTCAGTTTTTTCACATGACCTGTAACAGGATGGTTTGAGTGAACTGAATCCTGTAGCTGACACACCTTCTGAAAGCTTCATGTAAATATGCAGGGGTTTAAATGAAAAACTAGTGCTTATTTCTGTTACTGTAATTAAGTACAGATTTTGTGTAATTGTACTTCTAAAGGTAAAAAATATACTTTGACTAGAGGATGTTTTTCTTAAAGTTTTGCATTTTATTACATTTAAAATAACATCAGCTACTCATTAAAATAAAGTATATTAAAACCATGAGAAGAAAATGACTAAAAGCAAGAGAAGCGACTC
Organism: Nothobranchius furzeri; assembly: GCF_043380555.1. NCBI lineage: Eukaryota > Metazoa > Chordata > Actinopteri > Cyprinodontiformes > Nothobranchiidae > Nothobranchius > Nothobranchius furzeri. The sequence goes on from NC_091749.1 coordinate 33,189,260, forward strand.
ATTCTGTTCCTCCTCGATTGTGAACAGCAGAGGAGGAGCTAGAAATCACATGTAAACTTTTCATCTGCCAGCATGTTAGTGCTGGACACAAAGTCAAATGTGCTGAAATCCTAATATAGAGACATTTATTCAACAAAGGCTGATGAGAAAAACAGCTAATCTTGATTTCTGTTGAGCACAAAGTGAAATTAATTTTGACCATAAAGAACTACTGAGCCCCTCCAATGACAAAAGACAAGAACATAGAAGAATTACTTCTGGAGATCCTGAGTAACTTCTGTGAGGTCTAAAGTTACTGAACGTTTACCAACTAAGAATCTACTAATGACATATGATCCATCCATCCATCCATCCATCCATCCATTTTCAGCCGCTTATCCGGGTTCGGGTCTCGGGGGCAGCAGCCTAAAGGTTGGTTTATGCTTGACGCATCCGCGAGGTCCGCACGGCTCTGCGCGGAAAAGTTGCGTCATTTTGCGTCATTTTAACAACCACGCCCCCCCACCGCGCCTCCGCACGGCCCAGAATTTCCGCAACGCGCACCTTGGAAAATTTCTAACCACGCGGACGGACGGACGGGGAAAAACATGGCAGACCGGCAAGAACTAGTACGGCAGAGGTTTGTAAATAAAGACATTTGTACGATTCTGCTCTCAGAGATCACCGTGATCAACATGTTGTTAATAATTCTTGGAGAGAAATAGCTCGCACTGTCGGAAAAGACGAGAACGCTGTTAAAAATGCTGAAATGCCATGCTGTAAACAGTAATTTCTACTTCTACTACGGTGTAGTGTTGGATGCTTGCCGCAGAGCTCCATGCTGCCAACGCAACTCTACCTCTGACTCTGTTTGCTCTGCAACATTGATGTTTTGTCTCCACAAATAACACAAATCTGAAGGAGTTCTCCCATGCTGTGGAGTTACTAATGCTAATGATTAGCTTCTACTAGAGACATTCTCTGCTGTTTCCTGGACGCCAAATCAACAACAGCCTTCCTCGTCACGAGTCAAGATGAGTGAGTCCATGAAAGCTAATTTTCAGTGTGACGTTAATCTGTGTGGTCTTTCTGATCAGAGCGTTTCCCTGTTTATTTTCTATCGCCGCTAATGCAGGAAATAGGGGTAGGAAACTATTTTCACATTCAAGCTGCATATTAAACTTAGAATGACCAATTATACTTTAAAAATAAGTAAAAAATAACTTTTCTCAGTGAACTTGCTCTTTAACATCTTACCTGTTGCAGATAGCTCTTTGAGCAACCTCAGTTTAGGGAAACTGGGTTTTCTGAATGTCTTAAAACAATCAAAATGTAAAACACTGTTTTATTTTATTTTTTACAGATGCTGTTTTATAACAATGATTTATTCTTTCACACTTAAAGAATGGATATGAACATTTGTAAAGTTTCGAGACTGCAGAAAGACACTGTTTAACTACCAATGATTTACCTTTACACAGAATATTATGTTGCCTTATTATTGTCAGAATTCTGTTGAGCTTATTCTTATCACAATATCAAAAATCATGTATGCATGTTCTCTCCCTCTCTCACACACACGCACACACGCACACGCACACACACACACACACACACACACACACACACACACAAAAGCAAATCAGCTTTTCTTGCTAATGAAGATGAAGTGAGATATACGTGTTTTCTCACCATGCTTGATGCCAATTAGGTGCCCAATTAATGCTACTTAGCCACGGACCTCAATTTGTGTCACGCTAAATATTATTTTGAGCTTTTCTTCCCCTTTATATTGTCAGTCAACAGAACAGAAGATTCTTTACTCCTTGGATCACACATACGTTTATACGTAAGTACACACTTCAGAAAATGTAAAACAATATTCCCTTGTGCACCGTTATGTGACATAATTGTCATGCTTATTGAATGTTTAGCTGTAGTGTGCTTGGTTTTTTTAATTAAGTCTTATAATTTCCTTTTATTTTTTAGCATTATGGTTGTTACATTTATACTATAGAGTTTACAGTTTCTAAGAAAGTTGATCATTACATTGACATTAAAAGCATTTTTGTAATATTGTAATTATCCCTTGACTTTAAGGAAAAAACTGACCTATCTAACGTTCTTTTTAATAAATGCCTTCTATATTAATAAAGAACAAAGAAAGGCAGCAAGAGAACCCAAGAGAGAAGAGAGAAAGACAAAGTCCGTGCATGTCCTACAATGATCTAAAGTTCTTTTCTTTTTAAACTTCACTTGGATTTGCTGGTGTGCAGAATCATTTTGGGCTCTGCTCGTCTCCAGAGGAATGGCCTCGGGGGCAAGCAGACCCCCACGGGGAACAGGTGTCAGGCAGGTGTGTTCGGTGTGTGTATGTGTGTGTGTCAGTGAGTAATGGCCCTATCAACTGGCCTCCACGATCCATCATGCGTGTCCCTGGCCTAGCACCTTTAGGGCCGTGGCTCACATGCACAACCTCACATTTAAATGTTCGCATATGCACACAGTTTGGTTGGGTACACACACAAATACATGCCCACCTAGCAGATGCACTTAAGCATTAGAATGTTTAACAATTTAATAACACACACACACACACACACACACACACACACATATATGCACACATGCATGAACACACACACACACACACGCATGAACACACACACACACACACACACACACACACACACACACACACACACACACACACACACACACACACACTCACACACACACACACACAAGCAGCAAAAAGAATGTTTTCCATTTCTGTAAAGTAGTTAGAAATGTAAAAAATACTGATCAGAATTTGTCTTTATGCTCTCTTTTGTTTATTTCTAATTTTTCCTTTGGGTCTTCCACTTTCTCTACTTTGATTTATTTTCTTTTTTCAAGTTTACTGTAAATGTCAGTTTTCTTCAGGTTGCAAAAATCTGCAAAAGTGTGAAGACGTTTCTGTGTTCAGTTATTGCCCCATGAGAGGAGGGAAGTACTATAATTAACAAAACAATAAAAGTGAATTAATAAACATTAAAATGCAAAATACCAGGAAGAGAAAACGATAGATGCTATCAAAAGGAACTGACTCCCCCGCTATTTGAGTCTTAATTACCTGTCATTAACAGGTTTTGTGTGTGTGTGTGTGTGTGTGTGTGTGTGTGTGTGTGTGTGTGTGTGTGTGTGTGTGTGTGTGTGTGTGTGTGTGTGTGTGTGTGTGAGAGAGAGAGAGAGAGCAGGACTTGCACATTAATTGGATGAGGCATTTCCAAGACTGTAAGTTTCAAATGTGATTAAAATTATTCTTTATTTTGACAAGAAATGTAATTTTTTAGATGCCATCAGTATCAATCAATCAGTCAATCAAAGACACTTTATTAATCCCAGAGGGAAATTAGAGTTTCAGTACACACAATTCAGAGATCAGACATACATGGGCAAGAAACATGACAAGAACTGGTGACTGTGGTCATTTGCAACCCTGAGTCGCGCTACCTTAGTAGAGATAAGAGGGTTTACATGAGGATTGGTTCAGGTGGAGGGGGAAAAAAAGGCACTTCAGAGTTACTCTCCATAGGGAGGGCAGCTTTGCTCTGCAAAAAAACTCACCTCAGACAGATATGCAACAGACTTCAGACAACACAAGTGTCCACTAGGTGGGGTGGTGGCTTGGGACTATCCCCACTTCCGTTCCTGCAGCCACGATAAGCAGCACATGTCACCTCAGTGTGGATAGGGGGAGGAGCATTGAGGGTTGGAGGGTTGCAGTGACCCTGGAACGTTTCAGCGGCCTTCCCGCAGTCCCGTCCAGGCTGGGATAGGAGACAGAGTTGAGTTGCCATAGCGACGGCACATTCCACAAATCTTCTGAGGGGGGAGTTTTCGTTGGAGCCTTGCAGGCTCAAGGGTGCCAGATTCCGATTAGAAATTGTTTTGGGGCCAGACAGAAATAATTTCCTCTCTGTCTTACAGTTCCTTGGTCCTCAGCCTCTCAAAATCCCAATAATGGACATTAATCTATCCCAATCCATGCTGATTCGCCCACTCTCTCCTTGATGGCATCCATCTTTTGTGCCAAAGAATGAAACTCCTTAACTGCCCTGTTCCTCCGAACACCCCCCACCCCCTCCCCAGGCACCTCTTGTTCATTTGACTGCCCTCCTCTTCAAGAAAGAAACTCCCGAAATCACCCTGTCTGCCAGCCATGCCGCTCACCCTGACCGCCTGCTCTCCAACGCTCACCTGCCCCGCTCGGATACTTTGGATTCCTGAGCTCAGCTCCAAGCCATCATCTCTGCCCCTCACAACCATCTCGCTCAGCCAGACCTGACTCGCCCTCCTCTCAAGCTCCGTAAGCCTCCTCTCACCTCGTTTATTGGTATTTTTCTGCAACTACTCATCATTGTCTCTGCTACAGAACACTATTGGACCCTCCCGAACCCCAGACCTTCACCTGCACTTCTACCAAACAAAAGAAACACTTTTTTACTCACCTTTGCCTCCATGGTGATTCTACATGTCGTGGGTCAAAAAACTACACCCCAACATGACAGAGCAACCTGCCAAAATCCTGCAGAGGCCCATGTCCGATCAACTCTGGCCTCCCCTCTGCAGCACAGATGGTTTTATTGAAACACAGGGAAAAAGGACAATGAACAATCCATCACTGTCTACACTTAGTCAATTACAGTGTTGCTTTTAGGCTAAAGCAGGACATTCCAAAAAGGAAGTATTAATTTATGACTGACAGCCAGAAACTCAGTAACCATGGATACCTGATGCCGGACAGACTATTTCACCAACCCCCACAGCACACCAGACAAACATCAGGGCTTATCAGCTGCATTCCAGAGTAAAGCTTGGTTTATGCTTGACGCATTCACTTTCCGCTTGGTGATGCGGCTCGCGGATGGAACGCGCTTCACAATTTGCAGCGTTTATGGTTCATGTGGCTCGTCTCTGCGGTGAGCCAATATTCTCCCAAACTGTTGGGGGCAGCATGGAGCTCTACAGCATGCATCCAACACTACACCATAGTAGAAGTAGAAATTACTGTTTACAACATGGCATTCCAACTTTTAACAGCGTCCTCGTCTTTTCCGACAGTGCGAGCTATTTCTCTCCAAAAATTATTAACATGTTGATCACGGTGATCTTTGAGAGCTGAATCATACAAATGTCTGTATTTACGGACCTCTGCCATACTAGTTCTTGCCGGTCCGCTATGTTTTTCCGCGTCTGACCGTCCGCGTGTTCGAAAATTTCCTAGGTGCGCTGTGCAGAAATTTTGGGCAGTGCGGAGGCGTGGTTGTTAAAATGACACAATTTCGCCGCGCGGAGCTGTGCGGACCTCACGGACGCGTCAAGCATAAACCAACCTTAACCCCGGGTTTCCACATGAGCTGTCAGCAGCACGTTACTGCAGCAGCACGTCTTGCTCGCGTAAGCTGCTGCTTGGCTCTTCCCACGAGACGCGAAGCAGCAGGGGAGCAGCTGTCACCGACAGAGCACGAAGTCACACGAGTGACTTCGTCAGTAAACACAACAACAAGCAGGAGAAAATTACAACATGGTTTGTGTTTTATGTTCTGTCCGTTTTATAATCGCCAATACGGACCTGAAAAACAAAGGAGACCGCTAGCTAGGTGATAACTTCTCACGGGGACGCACAGTTAGTAACCTTTTTTAAAAGTAAAGCAACCGGAAGGCAGTACGTTCTTTATTCTGAAAATCTCGAGAGCTTCTCTCCATTTCCGCGTCCGATTTCCTGTCTTTCCTTCCCCAAAAATGTCGAAATTGACCCGTTTCAGAGGCGTCGCGCGTAGAAAATAGAACCGGCGCGTAAAGGCCGCGACATGCTGCTCCTGAGACGCGGCCGACTCGCGCTGCTGACAGCTCCAGTGGAAAAGGTTCTGTTGACCACAGCGGTTCCTGTCAGCAGCTATGACGTGCTGCTGCAGTAACGTGCTGCTGACGGTTCTTGTGGAAAGCCGGGTAAGAGAGAGAAGGAGAAAGCCCTGTGGCTTACTTCACAATCATAAGATTAACACGTGATTACTTAAAAAGGAACATTTAAGACAGTAACACATTAAAATCTCCAACAAACTGCTTTTGTAATTATTTAATCTTTTATTCTTGGGTAAAACAAAGAAACAAGCTAAATCATATATCTGTGGCATCAAGAATCAACTTCTGAGTTCACACACACACACAGGTATGGAGAACATAATGTTTACAACTGATTTAGCTCCACTTTTAAGTGTTGATTTGCATAAACAAGATGTTTAAACTCACAGAGGCTGCAGGTTTTTGGTTTTATGAGCAGAACATGCTGGGAATCAGCTTGTTATGAGCGCTAAATGTTCTTTGGCCGCTGTCGTGAGGAGCAGTTGAAACATATTTCAAACACGAAACCTAGTCCGGCTACCGAACTAAGCAGAATACTGATGATGTAACATCGGTGGGCGACGGTGCGGGTTTCAACCAACAGAAGAGGGAGGGAAAGAGGGGGTAAACAGCGAGTGCATCAGAGGGACTGGACTGATGTTTTTGAGCAAAACTGCGGGACAAGTGTGGCTGTTTAACGTCCTCATTATAATCCAAAAGGGTTCAGATGAAGGCAACTGGGCTTCCTTGGTTTCTTGAAGACGTTTCACTTCTCATCCGAGGAGTTTTGCCAGTTCTAACTGGAATATGGGAGCGTTCAGCTTATAAGCTGTAGCTGTCTATTGTTATTTAATGAGCAGAAACTACTCTGGGTAGCGCTCCTCTCTACCCCTTGATGAATTGTTGGCCTCTATTGAGAGGGAGTTGTTGTGTTGATCAGATGCAGGAAGGTGTGACCTAGACTGAAACTGCTTAGGGATGAGATGTAAAGCTACATTGAAAATGTAGCAAAGTACAATTCTTTTAAAACATGTACTCAAGTAAAAGTAAAACTACAGATTTTAAAACGACTTAAAAAGAATAAATGCACAAAAAGCTACTCAATTACGATAACACTAGATGTAATTTGTTACTTTCCACCTCTACGCTGTTGAGGAAGATGCACATTCATCCATTTTCTAAATAAGAGACTTCAGTACCTCTGTCTCCTCTTGCCTCAAAGAAAAACCCAAGTCTAAGTAGTCCACATTTGATGCCAAAGCCCTTTCATGCTCCGTCGGATCATGCCGCCCACTAAATTGATAGAGCTCTGTGATGGGCTCGCCACTAGACAGGCCAAGGTTGTGAAGGTTCCAATGGAGCATGGCTATAGCGATACGCAGAGCAAAATCATTTTGCTTCTGCTACTGTCCATCTAGATCTCTAGGCTAGCATCTCAGCTATTTGTTGGACTATAATAAACCACTGTTAATGACAAAATGTCCTTCTGTCTCTTGTTTTAGTCCTGCACATAGGTGGAGATCCTGGGGGGATAAGGGGGAGACCCCTGTCCCTGCAGGATCTCCGTCTATGTGCATAAAGTTTTTCCCCCATAACATTATTGAGCATAAAAACATACTTATTAATAATATCCCAGACAGCAAAGGATTCCGGCGCAGATCTGCCTTCAACCGCCTCAGGTCCGCGTGATCCGCCAACGGGTTCGCCCCTCCTCCCAAATTGAATCCTGACTCGTCACAAAGCTGCCGCAGATCCGCACGTCGGACACGGATTTCTCACCTCCGCCCTTCAAATTCAAATTCAAAAATACTTTATTAATCCCAGAGGGAAATTGATTGCGGTAGTAGTTCAGAATAATAATAATAATCAAGTCATCAAAGAGTTATTGTATATTACAATGGCTGTTTGCAGGAAGGATCTCCAGTAGCGGTCAGTGTTGCAGCGAAACTGAAGAAGCCTCTGACTGAACACAGTCTTCCGTTGTCAGACAGTCTTGTGAAGTGAATGCTTAGGGTTGTCCATTATCTCCTCCAGTGGTTCCACAGTTGTCCCCAGAACAGAACCAGCCTGACAGTCCTCAGTTCCGCCCCTGCTCCGCCTATAGGTCCCCCCCACCTCCGGCCCCACTCCCAACAAAATCTGGACCCACAGCGGAGCTTGCGTGGATATAGGTCGTGCTTCGTCGTTGTTGTTTTCCCATTGGATCCCAGTGACAGAACCCATCTTGTACAGTGAGTAGTTGCTAAAACTCTTCAAATGTACTTTGTTTCTGCAGATGAAATGTATCAACATACTGTAGAGCAGTTTATATTCTTATTTAGCAATGTTATCTCTGGCTTGTTGATAAAGACCTCGTGGCCCAGTTAAGCCTGCTAGCTAGTGAAGCCTGCAATGTAACTCACATTCAGTCCAAACTACAGTTCACCAAAGATTTTACATTATCTAAAAAAATCCAGCATAATATTAACTAGATAACTGTCTGAGAAGTATCCCCCATTGTAGGGTGTATCCAGCATGATAAAGACGACGCGTGGCCCAGCGACGTTAGCTACCGAGCTAGCTCAAATGTAGCTTAGCCCTAGCCAATTGTTCGGTTTAACACATTATAGAATATGTTTTACATAGTTTAAAGCACCCCTCATGGTAATAACTCCAAAAAAGTTTCTGGGATGTATCACGTTACATAAATGTGTGGGCCTTTTGTTTAAAATATCGGCGTACATGTAAACAATGGAAACCATGCCAAAGAATACTAACGTTGTCCTCCGATTTTCATGCAAAGATAAACTAATAATAATAATACATTTTATTTATAATGCGCTTTGCATTACAGAAGTAATCTCAAAGTGCTAAACTGTATAATGGATGCATTTTTGTTGCATTGTAATATGTTTGCGTTTGTAGCTTTACCAGTTTTAGAAAGGCCTATGGTCAAAGTTAATGCGGTGGTTGGATAACTTTCATACGTCAAAGGAAGATGGGAGTTAAGGACAGTAGGCAACACTAGGCCGCAGTTCCATTGAAAGGGGTCAGGGGGTGAGGGGTGGTTTCGGCTTGAGTGGGGGTGAGGTATTGTTCTGGGAGTTCAGTTTCAAAATGGCTGCACTTCTCATAAACAAGAGTCCTAGTGGAAACATCTTTATTGTATGCGGCACAGGCACACTTGTAAAAGAGTGTTTAAGTCAATTTTACAGACTTTACCTCCCAACAATAGAACAATGTTAAATGCATTCATTATCAAATATGAAATTGTGAATACTTGAATACAATTAAAGCTCAAGCATCCAGAACATATTTTTCATAACTTTGTTAGGTGTGTGTGTGTTATATATGTGTGTGTGTGTGTGTGTGTGTGTATATATATATATATATATATACACACATACATATATATATATATATATATATATATATATATATATATATATATATATATATACATACATACATATATATATATACATACATACATACATACATACATATATATATATATATGTATGTATAAATATATATAAATGTATATGTATGTGTGTGTGTACACACACACAATGTTAATATTATTTTCACTGTAAAAACAATTATGTTGAATTACATAACTTTTGAAATGTGGTAGCATAAGCTTTTTGTTATGTTGAGTATAGACTTTACCACACAATGTTTTTGAGATCTGCATTTGTGTTTTTTATTCCCTGTAGATGAATCGAAAAACTGGACCAGTAAGCAAATCCACTTTAAGACGGAGGAACCGCATAGATTTGGCAAAACGATTCACACAGTGCAGGGAACACACAGCAGAGTTGAAAGCCTTCCTGTCACACAATGACCCCCAACCTGACTGTGGTAACTTTCTTGAAGGTTCAAGTTGCTCTTCAAATTCAGGTTCTGCTACCCCAGAACCTGTGGTGTTTGTTGCTGAAGATAGCATGGAAGTACATGGAGACCTATCAGAGACAGTTGTGGTTGTCGACTACGATGGGTTTGGTCAGTCATCTAATTCGGAACATTCTGATGAGGAAGTTTTTGAACCATTTTCACTAGCTGAGAGCATTGCAAACTGGAGTGTACACTTCAGCATTTCTTTGGTTGCTTTGACAGCACTTCTGGCCATACTTCGGAAAAGTCATCCTGAGCTTCCCAAGGATGGACGGACACTGCTTACAGTTTTTTTTTCGATTGCTAAAACTCAAAAAGCAAAAATGAGGCACAATTTTCACAACCTCTACTTCTGTTCCTAATCGCTTGACTCAATTTATCACTACTTAAGATTTCCTTATCATATTAGAACTCTGATTTTCCTCCTGTACACTCTGATGTCAATTTCACATTACCTTGCTGTCAAAACACAGCACACAATTTTCAGGTTTACACACATCTCACATAAATTCTCAAAGCTTCAATCAATAACACACAAATATTCAAATCTCTGAACTTTCATGTCTGGTGAGCAATTTGCAATCAGGGACTGCAGCATAAACGTAAGTTTCCATAAGGCTACCCAGGTGTATGAGTGGTTTCAGGACCACCCACGGTTTTCCATTTTATACCTTCCAACTTATTCCCCCTTCCTCAATCCCAGTGAGGAGTTTTTCTCAGCCTGGAGGTGGAAGGTGTACGGAAGGAATCCACAAAGCCAGGTCCCACTGCTTAAAGCCATGGAGGAGGCTTGTAGAGATGTGGCCTTTGAGGCCTGTCAGGGCTTCATGAGGCACTCGAGGCGATATTTCCAGTGCTGTTCGGACCAGGAGGACATCGCCTGTGATGTTGATGAGGCCCTCTGGCCAGACAGAGACCAGCGGCATGATGCCCCATATTATGCTTGAATGGGAGAGAGGGTGCGGGTGGTTAAAAATAAAATGTTTTGTCTCAAAATGTATGTGTGTGTGTGTGTGTGGGCGGGGGGGGGGGGGGGGGGGGACTGTAAAAATAAAATGTTTTGTCTCAAAATGTGTGTGATGTCTAATGTTTGTCTCAGAGAAAAGTGGGCACTGTCATACATTCAGTGTGTAATTCATTGTGTTCCATTTAGACAATTGTGTTTTCAGTTTTGCTCTTCAGTGTTCTTTCCATGCTTGGTAGTGTTCACCCAAAGGCTACTTGTGTTTAAGCAATGAATGGTATGTGTGTGTCATGTGAAAATGTGGCTGTGTTTACCAAATTAAAACACGTGTTCCATTTTGGGAACATGTTACGATATGTGATGGCAGGGTTTTGTTGCAAAGGGAAGCCACGGTTTAGGAATTTGTGTGTTATGTTTGGGGTTTTGTGTGTGCAGTTTTGGAAGAAACGTACAGTTTTGAAAAACGTGTTTTAGCAATCAAAAAAAAAAAACTGTAAGACTGGAACCAAATACCCCATTATGGTAAGGGCGGGTGGACAGTACCACTATTTTGGTATTCTGTCCTCATTCAAAAGAACACTAAGTGGACAACCACATCAGATTTGCAGACAGAAGAGGAAGATGATGATGATTGACCCAAACGACAGCCAAAGGCATTGTAAGCTATTTTGATTCTGTAAAATTCAATTTTACACATTCAACTCTGAAAAAACTGAAGAAAGCTGTTACCTTTGGCACAATGACAAAAGCTTATGCCAATGACTAACAACTGTTTCTTTTGTTGTTTCTCCTTTAAAATGACTGGTCATCGGTTGGGTGACACAGATGACAGCGAAGAAAAAAATCATCCTCCCAAGAAATTCAGGGGTCGACCAAAACCCTCACAAAAGTCTGTGGCTCCTTCTGTCCCACCACCACCCAGCCCTATGACTCTGTACGCCTAACTAACTTCACCAGTGTTTTTGGACGGTGAACGTCCAATTGCTTCTTCTGTCACACCACTGCCCAACTCTATGCCACGTTGCGGCAAAGCTCTGTTCCCCTCAACAACTCCATTGTTGCCGATAGACGGTAGATGTCCTTCTGAACCAACCCAGGCAATCAGTCAGAGGCCAACACCCATCTCGAGCAACTTCAATGAAGTGCAACCAGCCACCGACCGAGAAATGATGACAGACCTTTGGGGTGAGTTCAGAGTCATTTTTTTAATTAAAAAATGTTTAGTTAGGGATTCCTGTGAATGACTTTAATTTTCTGAAATTCTTCCCAACAGCCAGACAACTGAGTCTGTTCCAAATGATAGTCACTGAAAAGCGACATGAAGCAGGGTTTTGTGATGCTCTATAGCTTGCTGAGCAAGGAAAACACACCTGCCCCTGAAACTGAAACGCAGATCCCTGTCCAGTTTCCACTGAGTACGATGGAGGAAGTTGACAGTTTTGAGTGCTGGCTCAAAGATCCAGCAAATGTTCATTTGAAACAGAGATTGGTGAGCTTTCTCTTCCACATAACTAATTTGTTGTTCTTTTCTTAGTACATACAAGATGGTGATACTCTTTTCCATTGTATTCTTTTTTAGACTTCCTGTCTGGCTGTGATCGGGGACCATGACATCAAACGTGTAACATGGAATGTCCTGGCCCACCACATATTCCATGATGATGTCAGAAAGCGGATAAACTGGAAAGGTGTCAATGGGAAGAAGCTGTTCAGCCAGATGACAACAAAGAGCTTGCTCCTGTGTGAGTATAGATTTAAATTTTTGAGAACAGACTAGATAAATTAGACTTTGGCAGGGAATAGTTGGCAAAAACCAGACAGAGCCGGGTGTCCTATGTTAGAGTCGTAAAAATAATCCGTTTTGTTTGCAGGTTCTGTACGAAGAAATCCAGTTGGCCATGCTTGCACAGAAACTGCGATCCGCTGGTTCAACTTGGCTGCAGATAGAGGCGTCGCAAGAAGACGTCCTGAGTTGCAAGAGGCTCAACCAGCTGACGACAATGCATCATTTTAGGAACTTAATTAGAGCTCTCATTTTAAAATCATCCATGCAAAATCATCTCTGCTTCCAGGAAACCACAACCAAAGAACTGTTTACAATCCTGAGAGTAATCTATGTACTGGACTCTCGTCTAACTATGAGCAAAACTTGCACATTGGAATTTAGGGTTGGGCATCGAGAATCGAGCATCGATTAGAACCAGTTCCAGCTGTTCATTTTTCCCGGAATTGCTCAACATTTTTTTATTTCGATTCTTAGTTTCAATTCCTGGTGGGCCGACGGAAGAGGAATCCGCGGCCGATCTCCATGAAAAATAAACGTGATCTGCAAATTGTGATCAAGGCTTTTCAGAGCTGATCACATCAGCTGTCTGTGTGCAGCACCGAGTCCCCCCTCCCTGCCCCCACCCCGCACGCAGCGGCCAAATATAAACAAACGCGTCTGCCGAACTTTTACTCCGTAATGTAAACTTTAACTCCTGCAGCTTAGAGGAAACTTGTTAAATACGTCAACACGGTGGATTTAATAGAAGCTTTAAAGAACAAACTCTGGACGGTGTGAGGTGAGTTTGTCTCACTGCAGAAATAAAAACACACACGGAGCGTCAGCAGTCAGACACGTAAGCGTCAGAAGGCTGAACAATAACCTGTATTAAAGTCATCATGCTAGAGCAGCTTCTCTGTGGTGGACCACACCAGCTTCTGCCACAATAAATAATTATAATAATAATAAATGACATTTTTAATTTCCTTTCTGAACTATTTCTGTTGAGAGTTTTAATGTTTAAAATCTGTTAGATTGTTACTGACAGCAGCTACATTTAAGTTTCACGTTCTGTTCTGACTGAAGCTGCTGCAGCATGGAGGTGTAGTTCTCAGTCATCCTGGACATGATCATCCTGAGAGTTTTAGCTGAAAGCAGCTGGACGTTTCTGGATATGTTGGAGACATTTAGCCTCTCATCCCAGAGGATTCTTCCAGACTTTGGTTGTGGTCAGAAACAAACACACTGGTTGTGCTGCAAGTCTTTTTCTTTTTTTCTCCAAAACATGTTTTTGTCTAAATTAAGGTGATGTTGTTGTTCATAGAATTAAAATTCATGTTGAAGTTAAGATTATTTCATCAAGTAGGACCTGCGGTTAGCTGGCTCATGTAAAGCATGTCATGTCTTCAAAGAATCGAAATGAGGAATTGGAATCAGAATCGTTCAAAATCAAACGATGCCCAACCCTACTGCTATTGTGTTTGCACACTGGATCGAGTAATAATCCTGCTGATATCTCGGCTTTACGCAACTGCCGTAAGGTTCATGTCTTGATTTGCTCATTTACTCAGTATATGGAACTATGTTGTATTCACTCCTGCTGCTGCTATTATTTGCAATTGTTTCTACCTCTTTTGCACGCTGAATGTTCCGGTTGTAATTTTTAACCATAGCCAAAAAATGGCTATGGTCAAATCAGGTATGCGAGCATGACACGGGATAACGATGTAAAAATTTGTAACTGTTAGGATCCCATCAGTTTTGACTTTGGTTTCCCTAATTGTTTTCTGTTGAAGTATTAGTTTTTTTTCCCTTCCACATAGTTTTCTCCCCTGTTTATAATTATATTATCATTCATTCATTCAGTTGTATTTTTTTGTTTTGTTTGTTTTAATGGAAATTGCATTGACATGTACCTACATGTGAATACATGTTTGAATCTTGAATAGTTTGGTGTTATTTTTCCCAGACGGTAACTTATGTACTAATTTTTTTTTTCCAAATGTGCTACTTATCATGCTGGTGCTGCGGTAACCGTATTTCCCCCATGGCTAGTAATGGGTATTATATTTTAATGATATTGCATTTCCAGTAAAAATTTATATATATGGCTACAAATAGGTGGCCTGGGGGGTGGGGGTGAAGAGAAATGATCTACATCAATGACGGACCCAGTCTGGATGTGAAACAAATCCGCTCAGGACTAGACTGGATCTGACTACATCCGGCACGGATCCGGTCCGGACCCTATCTGGATCCATGACCTGGATCCGTTCCGGACTCCACACAGCGCTTAAAGTGACCCCGCTGCGGAACTGTTTTGCTGATCCATTCCGGAGGCTATGATAGGTCCGCCGCGGATCCGTCCTGGTGTCCGTTTGCTGTAGGGGATATTATATTCCAATGAGTTGTTTAACTTTCTTTTGTTTTCTTTTAGTAGGTTCCATTCTTAAGAATTGTTTGTGTGTGTGTGTGTGTGTGCATGAATGGGTGTGTGAGTCTACTTTGTATGTACAGCATTGTGGGGACATTTTTTTATGTTTAACCTGTAATGTGAGGACATTAGAAATGTGGACACTTGGCTGGTCCCCACAGTGAAAATAACTAATACTTGGTTAGAGGAGTATCGTGAATTAACTTTTATTAAAGGTTAAGGTTAGGAATTGATCAGTAACAGTTCTGGTTAGGGGTTAGAGTTAGGCATAATGCCATCACTAAAATAAATGGAAGTCAATGACAGGTCCCCACAAGTATAGAAAGACAAACATGTTGTGCATGTGCACATTATTTTCTAAACTTCATAGACTTGTTTCTGTTTTGAGTTTGTAAATATTACCTCACTTCTCTTATTCAGCTTATCTAATAGAACCTTGACCCAAGTATAACAGTTCCTTTTGGTACACAGCATGTGGTGTGCTGTAGCATAACCGTTACGTGTTGAAATTAGAGTATAACTCAGGAGTTATTCACCTTAAACCAGTGAGACATTAGGACGACCTGAAAACGCTATATTTAACAGTATATTTTTATCCGGTCAGTATAGACCTACCCTCTTCCTCCTATATCTCTCTGATGCATACACAAGTGGGCTCACAGATTTACACATTTCGTCATCTATACATACACACCAACGCATACAGCCCGGCTCAATTTATAATAGCTGGCATGACCCCGTGCTCCCTCTCAGGGAGGAACTAAGAGAGTTCAAATTGTGGCCTAATTACGCATCGCTCCGCTTCATTCCCTCCGCTTTGTACTCACAGAAAGTAGAGCGCACAGCTGCAGCACACACACACACACACACACACACACACACACACACACACACACACACACACACACACACACACACACACACACACACACACACACACACACACACACACACACACACTCATTTGACACTGCTTTGGGGACAGCTAGTCTGCTTCAGAAAGAACTCTCCCTCCCTCCCTCCATTCGCACACACACACACACACACACACACACACACACACACACACACACACACACACACACACACACGCACACGCACACGCACGCACACACATACACACACACACACATACACATACAAACACACACACACACACACACACACACACACACACACACACACACACACACACACACACACGCACACACACACACACACACACACACACACACACACACACACACACACACACACACACACACACACACACACACACACACACACACACACACACACACACTCATTTGACACTGCTTTGGGGACAGCTAGTCTGCTTCAGATAGAACTCTCCCTCCCTCCCTCCATTCGCACACACACACACACACACACACACACACACACACACACACACACACACACACACACACACACGCACGCACGCACGCACACACATACACACACATACACACACACACACACACACACACACACACACACACACACACACACACGCACACACACACACACACACACACACACACACACACACACACACACTTTCATTGCACCTCTTTCACAAATATTGCCAGGTGCCAGCTAAGCACACAAACACTCACTTCCTGGGTCGATCTAAATTTTACTCTCAATAAAACCCTGTCACTACTGGCAGACCTGGCCTCTTGCACAGTGAGTAGCATAACATGCCATACAAAAAGATCTGCAAACTCGGTATGATGGTTCATTTGGATTGCTGAATAATAAATGTTTAAAATATTGAAGGAATAAAAGAATTACTTGAAACCTGACTGACTATTTTATCTGATTTGTAAAGCTAGCACAGCTTAATGCTTATAAATGTGTCCATGTTTCTACCAACCAAAGCAGCACTGATGCACGGGTTTCCCTTATAAAAGACAGGAGAGGTTGCTTTACTAATCAACAAAAGACGCTGCATCAGGAGCAAAATGCCGAGGACATTAAATGAGCGATATTGCAATGGTTTTCATTTCATTACAGAAAGCTCATCCCATAATAAAACAGTTTGCAACCGTTTAGGTCTGCATACATTTCAAGAAGGGAATTATAGCAAAAACAAGGAGAGCTTTTTCATTTAGAGAGGAATAATCAGGCTCAACCAGGACTAGAGTGACCTCATAGGGTTTGAATTTTAATCTCTTCTACAAATTAGAAAATCTAAATATAGTTCTAGTTGAACATGAGAATTTAATTTATTTATTATTATTGCTTTTTTGGGGGGGGGGGGGGGGGGAGGGTTGAAGGCATTGTAACTGTTTTGTTTACATTTTGATGATGAGGATGTAAACCTGAGGGGGTAGGGCTAAATAAGTATACACTTCTCCCTACTCCTTTTCAAACAATTGCGTGGAATGATTTTTATGAAATGTTGGTGAATGTATATGTTTGAAATAAAGTGAACTGAACTGAACTGAACTGAATTTTGTCTCCCAGAGCTAATATTGACCCAAATGCAAATGACCACTGCTACTAAGCGGAAAAACACATTGGACCAAATATATGTGTAGGAATTGTTAGGGGAATAATAATAATAACAATAATAATAATGTATATATTTTATATCTCAAAAGGCAACGCAAATTCATTTAGAAACCAGAATAACATTAGA
The DNA here is from genome assembly GCF_043380555.1 of Nothobranchius furzeri. Classification (NCBI taxonomy): domain Eukaryota; kingdom Metazoa; phylum Chordata; class Actinopteri; order Cyprinodontiformes; family Nothobranchiidae; genus Nothobranchius; species Nothobranchius furzeri. The sequence goes on from NC_091749.1 coordinate 33,206,811, forward strand.
AAATAAAATTGGGTTGACAGAAATAAATAAAAATAAAAAGTTATCCAACATGAAAAGTTGGTGTTAAAACCCTTATACCTCTCTCTTACTGTAACTTTCACTGCAGCATCTCCTACATCTTCATGAGGACTCCAGAACTTCCATTTTTAATCCTAACTATAATTTTGTCAAACAAAAAATAACAAAATGTGAAAGATTGAGTGAGTGAGTGTGTGAGTGAGTGGAACAGTGTGAGTGAGTGAGTGAGTGAGTGTGTTAATGAGTGAGTGAGTGTGTTATTTAGTGAGTGAGTGAGTGTGTTAGTGAATGTGTTAATGAGTGTGTTAGTGAGTGAGTGAGTGGAACCATGTGAGTGAGTGGAACAGTGTGAGTGATTGAGTGAGTGAGTGAGTGAGTGAGTGAGTGTGTTAATGAGTGAGTGAGTGAGTGAGTGAGTGAGTGAGTGAGTGAGTGAGTGAAACCGTGTGAGTGAGTGGAACAGTGTGAGTGATTGAGTGAGTGAGTGAGTGTGTGAGTGAGAGAGTGTGTTGGTAAGTGAGTGCGTGTGTTAGTGAGTGAGTGAGTGAGTGGAACAGTGTGAGTGATTGAGTGAGTGACTGAGTGAGTGTGTTAGTAAGTGAGTGAGTGTGTTAGTGAGTAAGTGAGTGAGTGAGTGTGTGAGTGAATGAGTGAGTGTGTTAGTGAGTGTGTTAGTTAGTGATTGAGTGAGTGAGTGAGTGTGTTAGTGAATGTGTTATTGAGTGTGTTAGTGAATGAGTGAGTGAGTGAGTGAAACCATGTGAGTGAGTGGAACAGTGTGAGTGATTGAGTGAGTGAGTGAGCGAGTGCAACCATGTGAGTGAGTGTGGGAGTGAGTGAGTGTGTGAGTGAGTGGAACCATGTGAGTGAGTGAATGTGTGAGTGAGTGAGTGAGTGAGTGAGTGAGTGAGTGTCTGAGTGAGTGAGTGGAACTGTGTGAGTGAGTGAGTGGAACCATGTGAGTGAGTTTGTTAGTGAGTGTGTTAGTGAGTGAGTGAATGTGTTAGTGAGTGAGTTTTTGAGTGAGTGGAACGGTGTGAGTGAGTGTGCTAGTGAGTGTGTTAGTGAATGAGTGAGTGAGTGAGTGAGTGTGTGAGTGTGTGAGTGGAATCGTGTGAGTGAGTGTGGGAGTGAGTGAGTGGAACAGTGTGAGTGATTGAGTGAGTGACTGAGTGAGTGAGTGACTGTGTGAGTGAGTGAGTGTGTTAGTAAGTGAGTGAGTGTGTGAGTGTGTGAGTGTGTGAGTGGAATTGTGTGAGTGAGTGTGGGAGTGAGTGAATGGAACAGTGTGAGTGATTGAGTGAGTGACTGAGTGAGTGAGTGACTGTGTGAGTGAGTGAGTGTGTTAGTAAGTGAGTGAGTGTGTTAGTGAGTAAGTGAGTGAGTGAGTGTGTGAGTGAATGAGGGAGTGTGTTAATGAGTGTGTTAGTGAATGAGTGAGTGAGTGAGTGGAACAGTGTGAGTGATTAAGTGATTGAGTGAGAGAGTGCAACCATGTGAGTGAGTGTGGGAGTGAGTGAGTGTGTGAGTGAGTGGAACCATGTGAGTGAGTGAATGTGTGAGTGAGTGTGTGTGTGAGTGAGTGAGTGAGTGAGTGAGTGAGTGAGTGAGTGAGTGAGTGTGAGTGAGTGAGTGAGTGTGTGAGTAAGTGGAACTGTGTGAGTGAGTGAGTGAGTGAGTGAGTGGAACCATGTGAGTGAGTTTGTTAGTGAGTGTGTTAGTGAGTGAGTGAATGTGTTAGTGAGTGAGTTTTTGAGTGAGTGGAACGGTGTGAGTGAGTGTGCTAGTGAGTGTGTTAGTGAGTGAGTGAGTGAGTGAGTGAGTGAGTGTGTGAGTGATTGTGTGAGTGGAACTGTGTGAGTGAGTGAGTGTGTGAGGGGAACCGTGTGAGTGAGTGTGTTAGTGAGTGTGTTAATGAGTGAGTGAATGTGTTAGTGAGTGAGTTTTTGAGTGAGTGAGTGGAACCATGTGAGTGAGTGTGCTAGTGAGTGTGTTAGTGAGTGAGTGTGTGAGTGAGTGGAATCGTGTGAGTGAGTGTGGGAGTGAGTGTGTTAGTGAGTGAGTGTGTTAGTGAGTGAGTGAGTGAGTGAGTGAGTGTGTTAGTGAGTGAGTGTGTTAGTGAGTGAGTGAGTGAGTGTGTGAGTGAGTGGAACCATGTGAGTGAGTGTGCTAGAGAGTGTGTTAATGAGTGAGTGAGTCAGTGTGTGAGTGTGTGAGTGAGTGGAATCGTGTGAGTGAGTATGCTAGTGAGTGAGTGAGTGAGTGTGTGAGTGAGTGGAATCGTGTGACTGAGTGTGGGAGTGAGTGTGTTAGTGAGTGAGTGAGTGAGTGTGTGAGTGAGTGAGTGAGTGAGTGTGTTAGTGAGTGAGTGAGTGTGTGAGTGAGTGGAACCATGTGAGTGAGTGTGCTAGTGAGTGTGTTAGTGAGTGAGTTTTTGAGTGAGTGAGTGGAACTGTGTGAGTGAGTGTGCTAGTGAGTGTGTTAGTGAGTGAGTGTGTGAGTGAGTGGAATGTGTGAGTGAGTACGGGAGTGAGTGTGTTAGTGAGTGAGTGAGTTTGTTAGTGAGTGTGTTAGTGAGTGAGTGAGTGAGTGTGTTAGTGAGTGTGTTAGTGAGTGAGTTTTTGAGTGAGTGAGTGGAACCGTGTGAGTGAGTGTGCTAGTGAGTGTGTTAGTGAGTGAGTGTGTGAGTGAGTGGAATTGTGTGAGTGAGTGGAACCATGTGAGTGAGTGTGCTAGTGAGTGTGTTAGTGAGTGAGTTTTTGAGTGAGTGAGTGAGTGGAACCGTGTGAGTGAGTGTGCTAGTGAGTGTGTTAGTGAGTGAGTGAGTGTGTTAGTGAGTGGAATTGTGTGAGTGAGTGGAACCATGTGAGTGAGTGTGCTAGTGAGTGTGTTAGTGAGTGAGTTTTTGAGTGAGTGAGTGGAACCGTGTGAGTGTGCTAGTGAGTGTGTTAGTGAGTGAGTGAGTGTGTGAGTGAGTGGAATCGTGTGAGTGAGTGTGGGAGTGAGTGTGTTAGTGAGTGTGTTAGTGAGTGAGTGAGTGTGTTAGTGAGTGTGTTAGTGAGTGAGTGAGTGAGTGAGTGAGTGTGTTAGTGAGTGTGTTAGTGAGTGAGTGTGTTAGTGAGTGAGTAAGTGAGTGAGTGAGTGTGTTAGTGAGTGAGTGTGTTAGTGAGTGAGTGAGTGAGTGTATTAGTGAGTGAGTGAGTAAGTGAGTGAGTGAGTGTGTTAGTGAGTGAGTGTGTTAGTGAGTGATTGAGTGTGTTAGTGAGTGAGTCTGTGAGCGATTGAGTGAGTGAGTGTGTTAGTGAGTGTGTTAGTGAGTGAGTGAGTGAGTAAGTGAGTGTGTTAGTGAGTGTGTTAGTGAGTGTGTGAGTGAGTGAGTGTGTGAGCGAGTGGAACCGTGTGAGTGAGTGTGCCAGTGAGTGTGTTAGTGAGTGAGTTTTTGAGTGAGTGAGTGAGTGAGTGAGTGGAACCATGTGAGTGAATGTGCTAGTGAGTGTGTTAGTGAGTGAGTGAGTGAGTGAGTGAGTGAGTGAGTGAGTGTGTGAGTGAGTGTGGGAGTGAGTGTGTTAGTGAGTGTGTTAGTGAGTGAGCGAGTGAGTGTATTAGTGAGTGTGTTAGTGAGTGAGTGTGTTATTGAGTGAGTGAGTGAGTGAGTGTGTTAGTGAGTGAGTCTGTGAGCGACTGAGTGAGTGAGTGAGTGTGTTAGTGAGTGTTTTAGTGAGTGAGTGAGTGAGTGTGTTAGTGAGTGAGTGAGTGAGTGTGTTAGTGAGTGAGTGAGTGTGTTGTTGAGTGAGTCTGTGAGCGATTGAGTGAGTGAGTGTGTTAATGAGTGTGTTAGTGAGTGAGTGAGTGAGTGAGTGTGTTAGTGAGTGAGTGAGTGAGTGTTAGTGAGTGTGTTAGTGAGTGAGTGAGTGAGTGAGTAAGTGAGTGAGTGAGTGAATGAGTAAGTGAGTGAATGAATGAGTGAGTGTGTTAGTGAGTGAGTGAGTGAGTAAGTGAGTGAGTGAGTGAGTGAGTGTGTTAGTGAGTGAGTCTATGAGCGATTGAGAGAGTGAGTGTGTTAGTGAGTGAGTGAGTGATTGAGTGTGTTAGTGAGTGTGTTAGTGAGTGAGTGAGTGAGTGTGTTAGTGAGTGAGTGAGTGAGTGTGTTAGTGAGTGTGTTACTGAGTGAGTGAGTGAGTGAGTGAGTGTGTTAGTGAGTGAGTGTGTTAGTGAGTGAGTGTGTTAGTGAGTGAGTGAGTGAGTGAGTGAGTAAGTGAGTGAATGAGTGAGTGAATGTGTTAGTGAGTGAGTGAGTGAGTGAGTGAGTGAGTGAGTGAGTGAGTGAGTGTGTTAGTGAGTGTGTTAGTGAATGAGTGTGTTACTGAGTGAGTGAGTGAGTGTGTTAGTGAGTGAGTGTGTTAGTGAGTGAGTGTGTTAGTGAGTGAGTGAGTGAGTAAGTGAGTGAATGAGTGAGTGAGTGTGTTAGTGAGTGAGTGAGTGTCTTAGTGAGTGAGTGTGTTAGTGAGTGTGTTAGTGAGTGAGTGAGTGAGTGAGTAAGTGAGTGAATGAGTGAGTGAGTGTGTTAGTGAGTGAGTGAGTGAGTGTGTTAGTGAGTGAGTGAGTGAGTGAGTGTAGGGGTTGAAGATGGAGAGCCAGATCTAAACTGGCCCTCTGGAGTCATAGAACCACAGCAGCTTTTTACATTTTTGCCTTTTTTCTCCATGACCAGACTCAGAGGCTTTTCCCTCAGAGCTGCTACAGCACACACTACCTGCTTTATATGCATGGGCTCTTGGACGTGCACAAGCTTGAGTGTATGTGTATGTACAAGTGTGCATGATTTAGTCCTGCCCTTGGAAAAATGTGGCTCCTAATCTAAAGGCAGAGAGGGAACAGCTCTAACCACTGTGTCACCGTGCAGTCGTGTGGAGGACAGTACCATCTTATCCAGAGGTGGATTTATTCTCTCTGTGTCTACTTTTATTCTAAACTATAAAGAATAGCCTTTTTCCTTTGCTTTGATATTACTTGTTAAAGCTGCAATGGAAAATTAAAAAAAGGCAAAAACGAAAACAAATTTGCTTAAAATATTTTGTCAGAGGACAAAGTAAAAGCCGTTAGAAAGACTTTTGACTAAAATCATTCTTGTAGAAAAACCAGCTGAATAAGTTTGAACTCGTTGCAAGGGCAAAAAAACTTACACCACATTTCTAGATTGTAGCACTTCTACAACAGACTCAGCTCTGTTTTGCAAGTTTGATGAATCAGGTTGTACACACATAGTAGAATCATTCAGGTGGCTTTTACTGCCTTTTCCAGGTAGGTTTACTCAGTTTGTTTAAGTATGAACAAGTCTGCATCAGACAGAAATAACCTTTGCTATGTATAAACCGGTCAGATTCATTAGCACTGACTCTGGAGAACCTGAGGATAAGCATCAGACTGAACTGGGTTAGTGATTGAATAAATAAAGCCTACCTTTTCTATTTCAAATGTAAATATTTGTTGGTCTGTGTCCATTTTGTGCAGTTTTAGTTTTATAAACTCACTTTTAATTTAATTTTTTTCATCTATGTTGCAGCAGCTTCACAAAGAGCAGGTGACTCTTTGTGTACGTGCTGCCCTATCATGTGAATTTCATCTCTGTGGGATTAATAAAGTTGTTTATGCAGTGGTAGTCTTCATGGAGCTTTTAATCTAATTGTTGATCTGGCGATGTGCTTTTCATTATAATAAAGTCTCAGGAACTTCAGTAGATGAGCTGTTTCTTACACAAACACATCCGTGTTTACGTCAGCACCAACAGTCATGTAAAACTGTTGATCCCTCTTAAGTAAGAAAGCTGTTAAACAATTGTTCAATGAACCAGCCACATAAATTAAAAAGGCAAATGTCACAAACGGTGCTCTGTCTTTGACAAATAAAATGCAGGTGTTTTGGCAGAAGTAAACCAAAAGCATTACCGAAAAGAGATCATATTTGAGTGTGCGTGTGTGTGTGTGTGTGTGTGTGTGTATACACACTATGAGGGTTTAAAGGAAACTGTAAAGTGTCACTCATATAACTCAGTTACAAATCAACAAAACTTTAACTCTTAGGTCAAATTGCGGGTCTGCAAAACACAGCCATGAAAGACGACACTAGTCCTTTTGTTTTCAGGTGCTGGAGACGTTTCTTCTACCTGGAGGTGTTACAGCACCGTGGGCTATCTGTTGTCTTCCTCAAATGCCAGCTGTAATGGCAGTGCCAGGCAGGTGATGGTGATGCCAAGACAGAATGACACACACACACACACACACACACACACACACACACACACACACACACACACACACACACACACACACACACACACACACACACACACACACACACACACACAGATGCGTACACAAGCGTTTCCCCACAGACGCTCTTAATTAGACTCAAGCCGTCCCCCACGGTCTCTGTGGCAGCTGAGACAAAGGGAGGTTCACTTGTTTGGATGTATGAGTGTGTATGTGTGTGTACATGTGTGTGTTTGTATCTGAGGGGCCTATCTTTAGCAGATGCTCATACCTCTCCCATCTCTCTGTGTGCGGAGCAGCGGTGCTATCATTAAAGTGTCATTGAGAAGTGGCACCACTTAATTTTAGCTGCTCTCACTGGGGGCACTGAAGGAGATGCTGGAGACTGAGAGGGGAGGGGAGGGGAAAGGGAGACAGAGAAGAGAGCTACAATAGAGATGCAAAGGTTAGTTGAATGGCTAGTTGAGACTGTGTCTTCTGAGTGTTTTTAGCTTTTAAACATCTGAAACCCCTGAAAGTGTTTTCATCAAATTTCTTGCACCATTTCTCTTATGAGCACGTCCTGCTGGGAGGAGACCTCTGGGCTGTACACATGTTGCTGGGTATCCCATAAATCCAAGATAGTTTCTATGGTTTGACCTGACATCCACGGGGAAGCAAAGATATAGGGCACCAAAAATTATTCTTTCAATAACCTCCGACCGAGGAGGAGATTTGTAAATTCTCCATTGTCCGCATTTGCTTTTGGATGTGACTAACCGAGAATAAAGGTTTTACAACATCACTGCCCACAGTGTTGCTTCAACGTCACATGTGTGACTTTCCACTCACCAGCTTGGTTTTACAAGTTCATACTGTTTTGTGTGGAAGACCCCTGTCGAGGGGCGACGTTCTGGACAGTCAGTGCCCGCCACCTAGTTATTCCACTCAAAGTCTTTGGCAAAGACGCCGACAATTCAGAGAACTACCGCCTCCTACAGGCTCGGCATGCCTATGAATGTGTTTCACAGGGCATGGGATTGAAAACCAGGTGGCGGTGATGTTTGGTTTCACAAAAACTCAGCTATGTGTGTCCATGACCCTAGAATGTTTGATTCTGTAAGCAAAAACTTTTACAAAGCAGCAGATTTTTTTTATCACTCCACAGAAACAGGGCATTCGCAAAAAATGAAGACTCTGACCTCTGAATTTAGGATCATGTCAACCTTACTCCAGTTACTTTTTCAGACCAATATGTTTCTTTCTTTGTTCATGAAAATGTCTTAATCCAAATTATTTAGAGTTAAATGCTGAATTATCCACATGTCACTACTTATTTATAAAACATCGGTCGGTGGAGGTGTCAGAAACAATTTTTTTTTATTATTCAAAACTTAATTTATTTGTCAAGATGAGGTGAAAACAAAGTGAAATAATTAGATAATAATAATAATGAAGGAAATTGGTCGATTCTGATCACCAGTCAGTTTATTTGTTTTTGGTTTAATGTAACAGAGAAACCAGCTAAGTGGTGAGATTTTGGTTTCTACTGGGCTCAAAAATGACAGCAAACCATTCCTGTAGTTTCCTTCTACCCTTTATAATAAAAAAAAATACTAAAGTGGTTTTCATAATTTGTGTTTTTAAATAAAAATGAAACATCATATCATACAGAAAAAAATAAATCAGAAACAAGTTAATTACAAATCACAAAAGTTAATAAAACTCTTCTCATAGACTTGTAACTGCTTGACCTCAGACAAGTTAGACCAGACACACATAAAGGTTCTCAGTGGCGTCGGACTCAGTAATGAATCCATGTCTCAGGGACGTCAGGTGAGAAGCAGCGCTTCCTACCAACAACCCAAAATAACCAAGTTCAGACAGCTGAGTAGAGACAGCCACCGATAAAGTGTTTTTAGACAAGCATAAGCGAACGCGTCAAAGACGCGGTCCCTGCAGAGCTGCATGTATGACTGCAAACACACGTGCTGTAGATCGTGGAGCCTTTCTGATTTGTCCTCATTGATTCGGTGACCTTAACCTTGACGTCCCCACTCTTCCCCCTTAATCTGTCTTGCTGATGTGTCAGTAAAATGTTAGCACATTGTCGCGGTCTTCAACAGCAGGTACAGACTTGTTAATCCTGCCCCGTCCCTTCGCCCATATCTGCTATTTAGACTATGTCTGGAGGGCTTGTGCGTGTTCATAAGGCAGTTGCCAACACATCCACAACATTCCTCCACAGTCCCTTCAAACTGTTACTTTTACTAGAGGGACTTTCAAAACTTTTGTTTTTACATGATCCAGTATTATGCACATAATATTCTCTTTAGCACCTGTCCAGCCTGCCATCACCTCCCCCCTTCTGTGTCCAAAGGTCAAGGTCTTCTGTATTTGTAAGATGATGGAATAGTTGAATTTGACATTGATGATTAAGAAACAGCCACAAAAAAGCTTTTTCATCCACCTGTAAAAATATTGGGATCACAGTCCACAACAAAAGTAGCTTCAGCTGAAAAAATGGACTTATCCTCCTGACTTGTGCTGGTAAAATGCATTCTCTGGCCACCTTAAAAGATGTAATGATCTGCTAGAGCAACTTAACTCAAAGTTCTCTCTTGTTTAAAACCCACAGATGCATCTTTCTCACCTTTCTTAGCCGCCTGCTGCTCTCCCCACCTTCACTGTCTCTTTGTTTGACACTCACTGCCATCCAGCCTTGGCATCTCCTTCATAAACCACCTCCCCCATGCCTTCCTCACCCTTACTCCCCATATCCTTTCCTCATTTTACATCAGTGTCCTTCTTTTTTTTAATTCTCCATCGACATGCTGTGTCTGCATCTCGTCTCATTGCATGGACCGTATTTGATAGAGCAGGTCATGAGTATTTTCTCTGAGACGGATCGGAGGATTTTCGTTTGTTAGAACTTTAGGAACATTGTTGCTGGCTGTAAGCCACTTTATTGTAACGGTGATGAATCCTGCATCCATGCTGACCTTCAACAGTGGAGAGTATTGCAGTTTTCAGCGTTTTAAATGATTATTTGTGTTTTTAAAGTGGTTTCAGTGACAAGAAAACATGTGAAATTATTGATTTATTACAAATTTAATCCAAATTGACGCTGAAAATATATTTCAAAAGGAAAAAAACTAAATATTCAGATTTAAGGAAACATTTCAAAGATTTAAAGACTTTTAAAAAAGCTTTAAAAGCAACTAAAGACCCTGTAATTTTAAATCACTCAAGTTTAAATTTTTCTCATTTATTTTTATGTTTTGAATTATCTTGTCATTCAGTTTTAATTTTGATGTGAGTTTGTTTCTGTGATAAGTGCAAAAAAATTTAAAAACAAAATGACTGCTTTTGCGGTCTCTGAGGGTGTGACTGAAAGCTTTGTTAGTTTACAATAAATAATAAAAGAATAAAGAATAAAGTGAAATGAAATTATTATTGAAGAGACTTGGGAAATAGAACATGCATTGATAAGCCATTATTCTTTACAGTCATAAAAAAGTGATTATTTACGGAGAGAGGGGAAAAAGATAATCAGAAAGAAAAAGAGGGCAAAACTAAAGAGATTAAGAAAAAATCAGAAAAAGATGAGAGGATGGAGGAGAAAAGGTAAGGGAAAACTTGAGATGAGACATGAGTGTGGGAGGTTAGTGAGGACCTGATGAATGGAGGAGAAAGGAGAGGATGAGGAGGAAAAAGGAGTGAGGCCCTCTTCATTTATTGCTCCACTGGAGAAGAACGTAGAGCTCTCTAATGGCGCTGCTATGGTAATAACAATAAAAAGTACCTGAGAAAAAAAGGAGATGGAGAGAAAAGAAAGAGGTTAGGACACAAAGGGAAACATAAAGTTTGATTGTTTTCTTTCCACATTTCCATATTTTCACACCAACTGTAGCTTCCACCCGCTTCTTCTCTTCCTATACCCTTCACCCCCCAACACACACACACAAACTCGTTTTTTTCTCTGTCGTTGTTTCCGCTGTTGGCACTGTATGTCCTTGCTCTATGCTTTGTTAGGCAGGGCAGTGGCACTGTTGTAGCTGCTGTGTCAGGGCTTTCTATTGGTGGTGATTAATGTATGGAGATGGACTGATCGTCACCAGCCACCAACAATATTCTCCCTGCCGGCACAGCAGAGGTGCATGCAGGGGGTAGGGGGCATGGAAATGGCCTGCACAGAGGCGTCGCTGCACGGGATCGTAAAAGCATGAAGGGAAATCACATTCACCAGTTAGTGTAATCGTCTTTATGCTTCTTATCTGGTGCAGGAAATGCAAGGATTCACAGCTGAAATAAGTGATTAAATCACAATAAAAATCAATATTTGTCTTCCTGAAACAACTTCTGAAACAAAGTGTGAAGAATAAAACCTGAACTTTTCACCTCATATAGCAATATGTGTAACTCCAGAATACATCAGCATGGCAATTTAAGAGTCAGGGTCACAACTTTAGTTTTGTTTTCCAGCAAAAAAATAAAAATAAATAATAAATAAAGACAACATTTAGTAACAGAAACGTTTAAAAAATGCTGCTGCATTATTTTTGCCTTTTTGCAGATGATGTGTAGATGAAGTTTAGATTCAGTCACTGGGGTGGTCCACCAACAAATGTCAACCAAAGTGTCAGCTCCTTTAAACCCAAAGCCATGGTTTTCAATCATAAAAAGGTCAAATGCTGCCTTCACGGTTATCTCAAGTAGAAAAGTTCAAGTACTTTGTAACATAAATAAAATCCAGTAAAACACGAAGGTTTGATTAGGGCTTTGTCTGCAGAAATGAGAGTATGGATTCTGTCTACTGTCTTAACCCAGTTTCTCGTTCTAAATTCCCAGTTAACCGTGTTTGAGAGGAACGATACAACTAGAATCAAAGTTTTGCATGCACAGGTGGGTTAAGGTTAGGATGTTGTTGAGGGGAAGGTTAAATTGCAAGAGGGTAAAGGTCACAATTCGGTGAAATCTCCATTTTACCGCGGGCGTCGGAAAGCGACGCTCTGGCATGTGTCCCAACGCGTCGGAAACAAACACTTGGTTACCCTTCGTCAGTTTTAGTCGCTTTGTGTGTGAGAATGTGTTGGATTGCTTTCCTCTACAGATTTTCCAAGTCCTACTAAATACTTGTGAAGCAAAAGATATATGACTACAGATGGACTGGCATCCTGTTCAGGGTGTTCCCTGCCTGTTCGCCCATTGACTACAGAAGATATGGACCACCTCCCACGACCTGCGTGGATAAGCATGTGTTGATAACGGATGGTTGGATGGATACACGCGTGTGTTACTTTGGTTTATTTTTACATAGAAAGCCATCCTGAAGATAAAAACCAGAGCTAGAAGCGGGCACTTCAGACTTAGCTCTTCCACACTGCCAATTAATATAAACACCCTGGTATGAACCTCCATATATGACATTACCCACAGGGCATTGGTACATAATGATGGCATGAGAGTTTATCATCACCATTGGTTGAGAGCAGGAAGTAAGGAGTTTCTCTATGTTGCTTCTGAGGAGCAATGGTTGATTCTAGCCTGGACTCATTGGGAAGAAAAGTTTGGGTTATACTGATATGGGTCAATTGCAATGAAAGCAGAATAGGTAAAGTGAAGGTAAAGTTGGTACGATCGATTGTAAGCCTTGGCCATACAAGATGTTGCTGCACTTGTGTGGATGAAATATATTAGCTTCTGTCAGTGTGCCCCATAGCACAGTAGCTTATCATCAGCAGCATGTGAATGTGTGTATGAACGATTTTTCATAAAGTGCCTTGGGGGGTTGTAAAACCCTAGAAGGTGCTATATAAATACAGGGCATTTACCATGCAGGACCATACTTGGCACAGTCTGTATTAACAGAAATCACCAGGCTCCTTCGAAATGGATCAAAACAATTGTTTGGCGGCAAACAGCGTCAACCAAAACAATTTTAGCACCCCAAAAGGTTGTTATTATCAGAGTGTAATTAACAAATAAAATGAGTTCGATCTCAGAGCACCAAATGGTGTGCCAGCTTGGCATTTCTGCCCACACTGCATATGTGTGTGTCCTGATTAGACCATGGAGACGGTAGATAAATTAGCTTTGGGAAGAAAATGAAAGTGAAAGATATTCTGGATTGCCCTGTGAGAGTTCATGTGACTACCCACACACACACACACACACACACACACACACACACACACACACACACAGAGGAATGCACTAAACCTTTCTCCCTATCCACCTTCCCATCCATCAGGCCATCTCAGGGAGCTGCCCGCAGTTCCACTGGCTGGTTTAATTGTTAATGCTAATTGCTATTTATTGGCTCAGATGCAAATGATAGGCTGGCCAAAGTGAAATTTTATGAGGAGTGAACTCCCCCTCTCACATAAATTGAAAAAGTGAAACAAGAGGGAAGAGGGAAATGAGGCGAGAAGAGAGGAGCTTAATGGCAGCGCTTTAATAGCAGAGAGCAAAAATTAAGACTGATTTAAGAGACGCGGCTAAATCCCACCAAATCCTCCATGATCCCCTCTCAGGAAAACACCCATTTGGCGCAGGAGCAGAAGAGAAGAGGGATGAATGAAGGGAAATGGGGAGAATCACACTAGGTTGCATTACTTTTAAATAAGACTGAATATTTAATAGATAGATAGATAGATAGATAGAAAGATAGATAGATAGATAGATAGATAGATAGATAGATAGAGAGAGAGAGAGAGAGAGAGAGAGAGAGAGAGAGAGAGAGAGAGAGAGAGAGAGAGAGAGAGAGAGAGAGAGAGAGAGAGAGAGAGAGAGAGAGAGAGAGAGAGAGCTAGAGGTCAAACTCAGCCAGTGGCAGCTTCTTGCTGGGTCCATCAACACCATCTGAGCTTCACCCACTTCCTAATACATTCATGCAGGAGAAGCATTTACATTATCATAATGTAAGCCTCAGTGTGTGTGTGTATGTGTGTGTGAGCCCCATATGACATACAGGTGTCCTCTTTTGATGCGTTTTCCATCCACCCACCCGCCGCTCCACTCCCTTTTACCTGTTCAGTCCATCCCCAGTTCCATCACTCCACCTGATTGAAGGATCTTGCTTCCATCCTCAAGGTGTGATCGCCCTGCCAATTAAAGACCAATCCAATCGCTTCTGAGTGTTTATGTATGTGTAGGTGTGTGTGTGTGTGTGTGCGTGCACATTTATACACACTTATCTGTATGAGGCTTGATGGTCATAGGTGTGGCTGTGTTAGAGAGAGATGTGAGATCTGAGAGGTTAATGCAGTTAGGCTTATTTCACAGTCCATTAAGAAGCTCATGTTGACCTTTTGACCCTAAAGCCAACAACATGAAATCCATTATCATGACAATAGAACTGTGTGCACCAGACTTATGGGCTTGTATGACCGTGATGCGGTTAGAAATAGACAATCACAAAAAGAGTGGAATGGAAAGAGCGTACTACGTCTTGTGGGTTTGATCAGTGAGTGTATGGTGAATTCCCCCTGAACTGTTGAGTTATTTGTACTATTATTGTTAGTCCACAGAGATGAGCATGAAGGACAATCAATGGTCATGCAAAACGGAAGAGAAAATGCTGATGCCTGCTCCTTTTTCTAAGGTGCTGGAGAATTTGATTTAATTATGTAAAGAGCAAAGCCCGGTGCTTTCTGTATGCACTGGAGTGTGTGTTTGTGTTTCTCCTGTCACTAGAGGAAGAAGTCAAACATAGTGACAGAAGATATCTTTATTTTTTTATATACATACACTACCCAGTCACAAAATAAGTCACCACCCACCCACCTTTACCTTTTATTACAGCACACATTCACCGTGGCGTTGTTTCGATAAGCTTCTGCAGTGTCACAAGGTTTATTTCCATCCAGTGTTGCATTTATGCTTCACCAAGGTCTTGTATTGATGATGGTAGAGTCTGACTGCTGCACAAAGCCTTCTTCAGCACATCCCAAAGATTCTCAATGGGATAAAGGTCTGGACTCTTTGGTGGCCAATCCACGTGTGAAAATGATGTCTCATGCTCCCTGAACCACTCTTTCACTATCTGAGCCTGATGAATCCTGGCATCGTCGTCTTGGAATATGGCAGGGAAGAAAAACATCCATTGATTGAATAACCTGGTCATTCTGTATATTCAGGTAGTCAGCTGACCTCATTCTTGGAGCCCATCCTGTTGCTGAACCCAGACCTGACCAACTGCAGCAACCCCAGATCATTGCACTGCCCCCACAGGCTTGTATAGTAGGCACTAGGCATGATGGGTGCATCACTTCCTCTGCCTCTCTTCTTACCCTGATGCACCATCAGTCTGGAACAGGGTCCATCTGGACTCATCAGACCAGTTTTTATTAATGCATTGGACAGTTCTTAACCCAATATTAGATGTTTCTGCAATCTCCTTAGATGTTTTCTTTGCTTGATACATGCCAATGATCTGACCCTTCTCACACAGACTAACCACAACCACAACCAGTGGTCTCATTTATCAAACATTGCATAGAATCCTTACTAAAACAGTACTTAAGCTCAGTAACAAAAAGGTACTCATGCCAAGTAGGTTTGGGATCTATCAATCATGGAGTACACACAGCTGCACGCAATCTCCGCTTCATAAATCGGAGACTAACGAGAATGTTTCTCAGCTGCTTTTTAGTCACATCCTGCCCTCACCACGCCCATTTACTGCCATAAATAGTCAGTGCAAAGTGCCTTGTGGATCTCATTCATATACATAAGCCGGCTGTTGCAGCGCTCCGCCAATGATGATGGCGACCATAGATCAAGGCAGATCAAGGAAGCGCAATTTCACAGAGGCAGAAATCGAGGTACCTGTGGGTGAGGTGGAGAAATGAAAGGAAGTGCTTTTGCAAAACAAATAAGAGAAAATCCACGGAGTGGCACAGCGTTGCTGAAGTCGTCAATGTTGTGAATTCTTCAGAGAGATCTGTGGTGGATATAAAAAAAAATGGTCCAATCGGGATTTGATCCCCAGACTCCCAGGTGAAAGTCACGCTCGCTAACCAGTCAGCCAAACAGAGATCTCCCTTGTACAAGTAGCCAGGGCGCATGATCAATCGGGTCACAGTAACAGGACACACACACTGTCACAGACGCATGACATTCTGTCTCAATCTGCCCCCCTGCTGATATTCTGCATTCCGTATTCTGCGCTTCAGGCTGTGTGTGTGTGTGTGTGTGTGTGTGTGTGTGTGTGTGTGTGTGTGTGCGCGCGCGTGTGCGTGTGCGTGTGTGTGCATGTGGGGGGTCTTGTTCTGTGTGAAAACAAAGAAGAAGAAGAAGAAGAAAATATCATTTCTATAGCGCCTCTCAAGATAAAAATCACAAGGCGCTTCACAAAAACAAAAAAATGTAAAAATATAAAAAAGCATTTATAAAATGTTTAAAAATATATTTAAAATGAGCAAAAAGAGACAATTGTGGTAAAAAAATGTTAAGAAAGAGAGAGAATAGGAAAAAGAGAAATCAGTGGATCCTGAGGAAGGTGGAATAGGTGGGGAGAGCAGAATAAAGAGAGAGTTGTGATGAAGGTCAAACCAAAACCAGCTTGAACAAGTGAGTCTTCAGCTGCTTTTTAAAGGAGTCCACTGATCTCAGGCTCAGGGGGAGAGAGTTCCAGAGTCTGGGGGCCACAGCAGCAAATGATCTGTCACCTTTGGTCTTTAGCCTGGTGCGCTGCACAACCAGTAGGCTTTGATCACTGGACCTCAGGGACCTGCTGGGGGTGTAGGGACTAAGAAGATCACCAATGTAAGATGGCGCTTGTCCATGTAAGGCCCTATAGACCAGAACCAGGATCTTGAAATTAACCCTGAAGTTGACTGGCAGCCAATGAAGCTGGAGGAGAAGCGGGGTGATGTGGGTGTGTTTGGAGGACTTGGTCAGAAGCCGAGCACAGGCATTCTGAACCACCTGTAGACGGTTCAGGGAGGTTCTGCTCAGACACGTGAAAAGAGTTACAGTAGTCTAAGCGTGAGGAGATGAAGGAGTGGAGAACTGTCTCAAGTTCAGAGCGGGACAGAATGGGACTCAGCTTAGCAATGTTCCAGAGATGGAAGAAGGAAGAGCGAACAAGATATCTGACATGAGAATCCAGGGTGAGAGCTGGGTCAAAGGTCACACCAAGATTCCTGACGGAAGGTTTGGTGTGAGAAGCAAGCTGACCAAGAGAGTCTCTGACTTTGGGAACCAGCTTGTCTGTGGCACAGATGAGGATCACAGTCTTATCTTCATTCAGCTGAAGAAAGCTCCCAGCCATCCAGGTTTTGATAGAGTCTAAGCAGGTGGATAACAGCTGCAGCTTAGACATCTCATGGGGCTTAAAGGAGATGTACAGTTGGATGTCATCTGCATAAAGATGGTAGGAGATTCCTTTGAAGGAGCTCAGGATGTGCTGAAGAGGAAGCAGATAGAGGAGGAAGAGCAGAGGCCCCAGCACAGAACCTTGTGGGACACCATGGGTAAGAGAGGTGGTGGAGGACCTAAACTTGGAGACGGCTACAGAAAAGGAGCGCTCAGAAAGATATGAGGAGAACCACTCCAGAGCAGATCCTGATAGGCCTACCCAGTCTCTCAGCCTCTCCAGTATCAGGTGATGGTCAACAGTGTCAAAGGCTGCAGTCAGATCCAGCAGGACCAGAACAGAACAGTCCCCTGCATCACTGTGAGTCAGAAGGTCATTAGAGACCCTAAGAAGAGCTGTTTCAGTAGAATGAGCTCTACGAAAACCTGACTGGAAACTATCATAGATGTTCTGTTCATCAAGAGCAGCTGTGAGTTGTTTAGCCACAACCTTTTCCAAGATCTTGGAGATGAACGGAAGTTTAGAGATGGGTCTGAAGCTGCTATGGAGAGAGGGGTCAAGACTCGGCTTTTTAAGAAGCGGGTGGATTACAGCATTCTTAAAGTAAGCAGGAACCTGACCAGAAACCAGAGAAGCATTAATTATAGAGAGCACGCTCGGGCCGATGGACTGAAAAGCACTTTTAAACAAAGATGAGGGTAAAATTTCGAGGGGGCATGCAGAGGTCTTCATAGAGTTAAGTAGTTTGGTTAACTCGGGCAAAGAAACAGGAGCAAAGCTATCTGGGATGATGGGCCTGGTTGGAGTCGGGAGAGGCGGCGATAAGGCTGAAGGAGAGATGCTAGATCTAACCTTATTGACTTTGTCCACAAAGAAAGACAGAAAGTTCTCACAGTCTGCAACAGAGTGGATGGAGGCTGTAGGAGAGGCAGGAGAGACGATGCTGCTGATGGTGTTAAACAGCACCGTGGGGTTCCCTTTGCTCTAAGACACCAGGTTGGAGAAATAGGAAACCCTAGCGTCTCTGACTGCAGAGTTAAAGGATGACAGAAGATCCTTTAGGTGCAGCAGATGGACGTGGAGATGGGTTTTCTTCCACAAACGCTGAATTTTTCTGCATTGGCGCTTCAGGCTGCGAAGGCTGTCATTAAACCAGGGAGTAGGGTTCAATGCAGGAACTGATCTGGTTCTGACAGGACAGATGTTGTCCAGAATGGAGAGGCAGTGCTCGTTGAACTGAGAAGTTAAGGAATCTGGGTCGTTATTAGAAGAACAGGGTGGATCAAAAGCAGCAGAAAAATTGCTAGCTGTGCTCTCATTAAGAAAACGAGAACGAACAATACGGCGAGCAGGAGGTGGGGACGCAGAAACTAACAAGTTAAAGAAAATGCAATGGTGATCTGAGATATAAACGTCCTCAGGACAAACACTGTCAGCATTTAGACTCAGGGTAAAAACAAGGTCTAGAGTGTGCCCCCTGGTGTGTGTGGGGCCAGAAACATGCTGGGTAAAGCTGAAGGAGTTCATAAGGCTGGAGAAATTCATGGCAAAGTGATCAGAGGGATCATCAACGTGGATGTTAAAGTCACCCACAATCACCAGTCTGGACAGCTTCACAGTGGAGGATAGAAAGTCACTAAACTCCTGAAGGAAAGAACTGTTTGGACCAGGCGGACGATAAACCACAGCACAGTAGAACGGGTCCTTACGCCCGACTTTAATCAGCTGCAGTTCAAAGGAAGCAAAGTGACCAGAGGTTGTAGAGCTACATGGAAGATGGTCTCTGAAAACAACAGCTAGGCCTCCACCATGACCAGAACCCCGGGGCTGGCTAAGAAAAGAATAACCACTAGGGCAGAGTTCAGTCAGACCAGAATAATCAGATGTTTGCTGCCAAACTTCAGTCAGAAACAGAAAATCCAGGTTTTTAGAGAGAATTAAATAATTGAGCAGGACGGACTTATTGTTAACAGAGCGGGTGTTTAATAGAGCCATGCTGAGAGGTGGAGGAATCAGAAACTACAGAAAAAGCTGGAGTTAGTGGACGTAAATTAGCAGGGTGAGATCCACAGTGTTTATAAAAACCACTTATGGAGGGAACAGGAGGAGAAACCACTGAGGAATGAGGATAAACAGACCTTCAAAAACTTGGACGGATGAACCGCGTCCCAACGCGGCCTGGTGGGATTGCGGAAGTGGGGCTCAGGTCACCAAACAAAGGACAAGAAGCTAGAAGATCGCGCCGATGTTTACTAGATAAACCACGCTTTAAGAGAAGTCTTATTCTCTCCTGTATTCCTGTTTGTTTACCTCTTTTCTGCCGACGTTTTCCCAGGACCGGACAAACATAGCCGGAGGCGGGGAGCTCGGGACCGTCGATTGGTTCCAGGCCAGTGCGCCGCCACTCAGGTAAACAAACAGGATTGTACGTCCTTGGTGCATCTTGGGCGATCGTGAACAAACGGAAGGACAAAAGAGTCTGGCGATCATAGGAGATGGGAGCAGGGACACTACTGAAGAGGATCGCAGACAGGAGCAAGGTGGAAAAGAGGTTAGTGGAGAAAAGTTTGAAAAAGTGGCCGGTGACTGCGGCTAAGCCAAGCACAGGCGCCATCTTGTTACCGACCGGAAGCAGTACAAGTGATAATGCTGCAGGATTTCATAATTGTATACTACTCAGCAGCAGCACTGCAGGTGCTCTCCATGTCCAAAATGTGCGCAAGCCAGGTCCTTAGTCAACTTAAAGTTGCACACCTTTTTCCACTAAGTTTTCTTTCATAAATCCCAAAGTTTGCGTGGAAAGTTACTTACGCAGTTTTCCGACCCCATTTATTGCGTAAGCAAGCTTGATCAATGAGGCCCCTGATGAGTTTTTCCACACAGTTGTTTAAGAAACCCGTTTCACCATTTGGGGTTAAACGACTTGTTGCTAGCTGAAAGATAATCACCCGTGTAGCAGTTATTAATTGGAGGCTCCTACCTATTTGCTTTGTTAAATCAGGGTGGCAACTTAATTCTTTTGGACAGGAAGTGTATATATATGTGTGTAGGCTGTGCAAAGAGGCCCCTGAGACAATCCACCACATAAGTGAGGGGCGTAAGATGCTATATGCCACAACCAAGTGGCTGGCAGGAACACCTGTGCTGAGAATGGACTGGAAGCCCCAAGGTCAAAGTGCGAAAGATCCCTGAGATGGTAGAGAGTGAGCCACATAGGCGTCATTTTAACCGGGGACGCCGGGGACATGTCCCCGGCAAAATTTGTGATTGGCAGCTGTGCCCCCCCCCCCCCCCCACTTTCAGAAAAGCCTGCAGATGAGGATTTTTGTTTTACCAGCTCAGATCTTATACCAGGGGTCGGCAACCTGTTCCCATCAAAGAGCCATTATTACCCGTTTCCCACGGTAATTTTGGACGGACCTTAATAAGCAGTGACTTAAGTGAAGCAGGCAGGTCGTACTAGAAAATTTAGTTTAAAAAGATGTCATAAATGTGTTCCCCCGTCCTTTTTATTTATAAAATATGAAGTAAAAACTCACAATTTAATTTTCATTCATTTGTCATTATTATTTAGTCTACACCCGTGCGTTAAGTGGACCATCTTCCAGTAAAACAAAGCATCCAGCCCATCTCTCCAAATGCGTAAAATGTGCATCAGCCGCTAGTTAGGCGCGCCGCGCGCACCATCAGCTGATCAGCCCAGACAAGAGCAGAGCAAATAGAGAAAGAATAGAGGATAATTGTGTCTGAATGTGGATGGAGATTACATTTTACAGCAGCCTGATCATCATTTAAATACGTAAACCATCACTTGTCTTCTAGTCCATGCTATCAGCATTATTTTAATTGGTGTGTGTGTGTGTGTGTGTGTGTGTGCGTGCGTGCGTGTGTGTGTGTGTGTGTGTTTTCCCCTTCAAACACTGGTCTAACCAACCAGACCAGCGTGTCCAGTAACACATTAATGTTACAATTAAACAGTTCCACTTCATGTAGGCTAGGAACATTTCACCTGCCGTGGCCCGACCGCTTCTGCTCCACATAAACTTTGTGCGTGATCAAATGTCTCTACGCGTCGTGCGTCTCCATATTAGAGACGGGAACAAGCGCTGTTCAGCCAAAGTTTCATAATTTCATAAAAAGAACATTTTTCCAAGTGACACATCCCTCAGAGAGACCGGGTTTCCAGACTGTTTCAGTGGGAGGAAATCTTATCGCATGCGCCGTGGTTCTGCACTGCGCTGGAACCCCAGATCTTCAGCTCACTGTCCACCGTGCGCTCCGAGCCGCGCTGAACACAGTGTCCAGTATAAAGCTCTGATGTTCTGATGGGAATATTTTACCTCCGCGATGTGCGTTAACGAAAATGTCAGCTCATCCATGCGCATCCGTGTGCGTCTGGGTAATTCTTTCAAACCAAGCAACATCCTTGAGTTCATCTGTCAAAATAAACAGTCAAATGGAAATATATGTAACCTGCCGTTTAACTGTTTTGCCTTCCTGTGAAGATTGTTGCAAAGAGAAACAATTAAACTTGATTAACCCCAGAGCCACGCAGAGAACCATGCAGTGCGCATACGGGAAGATTCCTCCCACTGAAGCGAGTGTTTTCCCAACCCTGTCTCTCAGAGAGACTTGTCACTTAGAAAATGTTCCCTGATGATGAAACTTTGGCTGAATAGTGCTTGTTCCTGGCTCCAATGTGGCGACACATCCAGGAGCCGTCTGAGGAGAATCCCAGAATCTCACATCCTCTTCAGCTCATAAAGTGCCGATATGATTACGCACAAGCGTGACTGGTCAACCACCGCAGACCGGGTTGGACCTGTTCAGGTTTACGCAGACAATCTTTACATTTAGAATTGGCATACAGGTGTAAAATTAATGCAGTAAAATATAAAGCATTTTATTTAAATATCCATTCATTATTTTACATGCAGAGAGCCGCATCAGATGGATGGAAGAGCCGCATGCGGCTCCAGAGCCGCGGATTGCCGACCCCTGTGCTAGCCTACTTTATTGTCCCCAGCAATTTTTAAACCCCACTCAAGTGTATGGTTATTGTCCCCAGCAATTCTGAAAACAAACTGACGCCCTTGGTGAGCCAGTCGAGATGCTGTGGGATTTCCAGATCTAGACTGACAAAAAGGTGATGGTTAACAAACTGGACAGAGGACAGCCATTGTGGTAGATGTGACAATACCAAGTGATGGCAACATCAGGAAAAAAGAACACAAGAAACTAGAAAAGTACCGGGGCCTCAAAGAAGGACTTCAGAAAACCTGGAGAGCGAAGATATCGGTGGTGCCCGTCGTCATCGGGCACTTGGGGCAGGAACCCCCAAACTGGAGGAGTGGCTAAAGCAGATCCCAGGAAAATCATCTGAGTTTGGGGAATTTTTACTTTATATAGATCATTGTTAGACATTATTGGGTACATAAATAAAAAATGCATATTTTCAAGCAAAACTGTTTCCCAGAGTTATGTGATTAAGCACCGTTGGTTCAAAATTCAACAAAGGGTATAATTCGTTTTTCAAAAAGAATCAGACTGGAAAAGTTATTTTCTCTTAATAGATTAAATAATTTGAATGAATACAAAAACTGCATCTCTTAACTCAGGTAACGATTAGGGTTAGATTTTTATGTATTAGACATTAATACATACCTAATTAGGACACTATATTTTGTCATCATTTCTTCTCAGGGTTTTTGCAATAAAAATATAATAAAATATAAAAATATATTTGTCGTAACTGTAAAATACTTTCAGTGTGCGTGTTAAATTACATCACTTTATCTATTATGCCAAAATACACTTTTAGTTTTCAGTAGGACAATTTTCTCCCGAATTTTCACCATGAACTTATTTTCTCCAATCTGTCTTGCCCTCTTTCTCATGTGCTTGTCCACTTATTTCCCAAAGAGCGGGCAAAGAACCCTGACCCTCACCTTGGCCCTCTCCATCCAAAGCTCTTGGGTTAGTTATTGATCCATGTGCAGACGAGCCCAGGCCCAGACGCTGCGCTCGTGGCTAATAGGACAAACACATCTAGGCTGGGGCATGAAGGGTTACAGTGTGGCACATATAACAATGCCCGAGGGAGCCACAGGATTTAGTTCATTACATTTTGGTGACAGCTTGAACCAAGAAAGTATTTTAAAAGGAGGTGGACACTCGCATAAATGAAGGAAAGTCAAACAATTTCACATTTTTGACGTGAACGTGAGAATAACGCTGAAAAGGAAATGAAAAATGGCATCAAGTGCAAAGGAAAAGTTTTGAGATTATTTTAGTTCATCTCCACTTCCCCTTCACCCCGGCACTTCTAAAAGACGTTTTGGGTTTGGGTGTGTTTGGTGTTTGTGACCTAAAATCTCAGTAGTTTTATGTGCAGTAGCCTGTAAAGCTGTGTAATTGACAGTGATGGCATCGTTACATCAGACAGTTGGAAATTGATATCCCTGCTCGTTTCTTAGTGTCCCAGGCAATATGTTACCTGTTCAGGGACTTATCAAGCTGATGGATGGGAGGGGGGAATCTCTGGTGGCCCTTGCCTTAATCAACCACACACTTATCTCAAAAAATCACACACACACACACGCACGCACACACACACACACACACACACACACACACACACACACACACACACACACACACACACACACACACACACACACACACACACGTCTTCCTAAAGTGCACGCACACATACACAAACATGCGCATCAACAATTTGGGCATTAACTGCACATCATGATGTGGTATGTGCGTGTGTACTTGTTTAACTATCCTACTTTGGATCAAATACTATAGGATCCTAATACAGTGGGCCTGCTGTTTTAGGCATGGGGTGAGGTTTTGTTAGGTAGATTTGAGAATACACTGGTTGTGGTTAGGGCTAGGGCAAGAGGTTGGGTTAGGCATAAATGCAGTTACTAAAATGAACAGAAGTCAGGATAAAGTCCTAATAAATGTGTGTGTGTGTGTGTGTTTGTGTGTGTGTGTGTGTGTGTGTGTGTGTGTGTGTGTGTGTGTGTGTGTGTGTGTGTGTGTGTGTGTGTGTGTGTGTGTGAGAGAGAGAGAGAGAGAGAGAGAGAGAGAGAGAGAGAGACAGAGAGAGAGACAGAGAGAGACAGAACAGATCCAAACACATTTAGCAACAGTTTTAAATATACATAATTTCTCTAAAAACAAAAAAGAAATGAAGTGAACTCACACTTCCTCACATGTGCAAATGTGATAGCGGTGTTGTAGCCTTCTTCATATCATTTTTTTATAATAAAGATCTTAAAGAAAATTCATAATAAAAGTTTTAACTTGTAAGAAATTAGTTTGAATAATGTGTTTAATGTTTCATTTCATTAGAACAGCTATGGCTTCGTTTAGCAAAACACTTATCAAAAACAAAATACAGAGAGTTTACTTAGCAAGCTGGGAAAACTGCATCTTGGTAAAAGATTTTTCATTTTTTACATATTGTTTAGGACGAAAATACTCAAGTCATGTACTAATATGAAGTACATTTGTATAAAATCCATTAATCCATCAATGATGGTTGAGGAATTTAAAATTTTATTATTCCTTCAGTCTTGCATACTTTCGTCTATTGTGCGCGTGCGTGTGTGTGTGTAGGCCCGAGTGTCCACACTAAATCTGTTTTAATGACTCTAGAAGCTGTTTATCATTGAAGGGTATACAATAGCCAGTTGTCAGCTGTGTCTAAAAAAACACTAGGACAAAAAACACACTCGCTCACATATAGATGATGGCGCTCTGCAAATTGTCCTTCATGCAGCGCCCCCTGTATATTGACTGTATGTCCTTTTTCTCAGGCTGACGTTATTGTCAAATTGTTTCTCAAACGGGACACAATTGAAAAAGCGGACAGTTGTTCAATGGCTGGAGTTTTACCATTGATTCCCAATAGAGCCAACGATTCATCTGTCGGCTTGCGAAGCAGAGAGAAACTCTGCTCGTCCCACGACTGCTCTCACTTTATTTGAAGATGCACACATCCACAGAAATACGCACACACACACACACACACACACATACACTCCCACGCCCGCGCACAGGGATGATGCTCGATGCTTAGCTATGTGTGTGAACACACGCACACACACATGCACAAAACTTTCATCTAAATATTGTCCTGTCTCAGAGCATTTTGTCACTTGATACAGTGTGATACCCACAAATCAATGGAAGTCAAGGAGACCACACACACACACACACACACACACACACACACACACACACACGAGGCTGTGTGTAGCCCACAGGCAGAATATCTCTGGAATAGATGCTTGTTCTCAACAACTGATGTGGAGATCATTAGCAGAGGAATAAAATAATAACCCAACACAACCACGTGTAGACACCTGCAGCGTTTACAGGAAACACACTTTACTGATCTCAGTATTATTGCAAGTTTTTCCAGTCCAACCACCGTCTCACAGAACACATATGACACTTTTTTTTTTCCACAGAAGTTGTCCTTTTAGAAAAAAAAGAAAAATGAATTTAAAAACATTTTCTTAATTTGGACAAAGTAACAGGAAATTAACTTTAAAATCAGAACTGGTGTAGCTACAAGATTGATTTCTTTAAACACTGTTTCACCAGTCAGTTTAATTTTAGGCAGTTTATTGAAAAGCACTTATTAGTATAAGAGTGTTAAGTTATGCTGTTGCCAAATAAAGCTTTTCAGTGGTCCAATTACAGTTTTTTTTTATACAGACGTTAGGACCATTTCTCAATACTTTTGCTAGACACTTCACACAGTTCTCCTGAGTTTCAGCTTGGCAAAACAGTTCATTTCACATTCAAAATGCACTACAACCACCAAAACACTTCATTCAGGTCTCAAATAAACACATTCCTCCAGAACACTAGCAAAGGTTGACAGCCGACAACTTTGTCACCCACAAAACAAAGACCTAAAAACACTAACAACATGTAGCATTACATTTTCTTGTGTAAAACAAGGACACATCTCTGTTCATACATCCAATAGATGTTACTGGGAATGAATCAGACATGATGCAGAATTAGTCAATAGTTCATGTTGTTCATTTATTTTTAATGGTATTTGTTTTTGCTCTAAGTACTTCCAAAACACAAGACTGTAAACACAACATCCACCGATACAGATTCAATATGCTAATCTACTCGGTCTTCTCCATTTGGCCACAGGTTCTCATCCACATCACATCTCATGTCATCTAGGGCAATACATCTGGGAAAGGATCTTCTGGCATGCCTGATCCATCCCTGGCAATCTACTGCTGGTATGTCCAGGCATCCAGCATACATCGCATCCAGAAGGGACATTTGATCATGTGGATGATGGTCGTACACCTTCCACCTAGCCTAGTGAACTAGACCAAATTCTTGCATTGCAAAGAATTGTCTAGGCATGCTCCATTGGAACCTCAGCAGCTCCTACCAGGACTCTGGCTAGCCAATCACAGCTCTCTTGAGGGGTTTCAAACACATAAAGAGCTGTGATTGGTCCATAATGGTGGGCCAATCATAGTGCTCTATCTGCTTAGTGAACAAATCACTAAGCTTTATCCGCTTTGTGGGCCAATCAGGGCACTCTATATGCCTGGTGGGTGGGATGATGCAACAGAGTGAAACAAGAGTATGTCACATTCATTGTCCAGTAGCATGCGGAGATCATTTGAAAGACAACGGTAGAACCCGCCCCACAACCGAGAGCCGTCAATGGAGCATGGCCAGACTAAATAATACATTTATTTAGTCTGGCTTGCCAGGCTACCTTCCACCGCCATGAGGCAAAGAATTCCTCTATGGGGTTGAGGAATGGAGAGTAAGGTGGGAGGAAAAGTGACTCCATTCTGGGATGGGCCACAAACCACTCTGACTGCATGAGTAGTGAAATGCCACATTGTCCCATACAATTATATATGTTGGCTGATTCCGTCTGTCCACATCCCTTTCCTCACCTAGCACAACTCTTCCATAGAGATCACGCAGGAACGCAAGGAGCCGTCCAGTGTTGTCTGGCCAGTTACTGGTCTGTGTTACAGCAGTCCAGTGGATATTGCTGCACACATTGTGATGTTGGCACCCCTCCGGCCCGGGACGTTCACTGTGGCTCTCTTCCCAATCACATTCCTCCCTCGTCGCCATGTTTTGGCCAAGTTGAAACCTGCCTCATCCACATAGATGAAAATGTGGTGTGTTTGCATGCCTTCAATCTCCATGACTCTGAAAACAATCCACAAGGCAACATAAGCGGTTACATTACTGTAGTAAATGTGTACAAATTGTCTTTGTGTGTGTTGGTATTGTTCATCACTGTAACAGTTCTTACCTGGACATGTTGGTTCCTGAGTTGCTTGACATGTTCAGAGCTCCTCTCAAAAGGCACAGTGTACAAATGTTTCATCCTGACCTGATGTTTCTTCAGGACTCTAGAAATTGTTGTTAGGCTTAAACTGTGAATATTTGCAAAGGCAACGTTGTCTGCCAAGATACTGCGTCTGACCTCAGTGAGCTTTATCCCATTGTTTCTGATTACCATAACAATGGCGGCTTCCTGCACATCAGTGAACATCCTTCCTCTCCCTCCTGTGTGAGGTAACCGTTGAGTCCTAGTAAGCAGAAATGCAAAAACAGTTACACATAACATTATTTACATCTGACATGTGCAACTGAGTCACATGCCCTTGCAGAATACAAGTTACCTGTTGGTCTGCCGGAAAACTCTAACAATATATGCCACTGTGGATTGTTGCAGATTGGGCTGCACTCTCTGACCAGCCTCTCTCATTGAGAGACCATGATTTACCACATGATCAATTACAGTATCTGATCTCATCTGAGACTCCAGCTCTTGATCTTCCTCTTATTCTTCTGCCACCACGCATACGTACTCCTCGCCCTCTCCCAGTCTCTATTCTTCCTCTTTCAGCCACTTCTCCATTTCTGGCTGGGTCCATGTTTACATCACAACACAAACCTATTCAGCAGTTGACTACTTTAATAATCACATTGAAAGTGTAACACCTGTGCAGCTGTTCATCTACAATTAGAGTCAGCTGTGGCTGGTTAAACTGCATTTATGTTTCAATAACATATTGCTGTTGGATTTTGCTGTCATATTCAGTTTTGCAGTACGTTATTGTTTTGAACATAAGTTTTACAGTTTTGTAAACAGTATGTAAGCAAGTGTAAAATGTCCTGTTAGTACAATGATTTTTGGCAGTTGTGTCTGAGTGAGAAGGGACTTCATGACATTTGAGAGACGTAGTCACTCAATGTATTTTGTGCCAAAGCAATGATAATTGATCCTCAGTTTGGCCCACATAGACTTCTGTTGTGCACACTGTATGTAGAGTTTTGCAAATGTGACCTAAGTATTGAGAAATGGGTCCTAACGTCTGTGAAAAACTGTAAATCCAGCTATAGAGGGCACATGTCTTTGAATATCATCTGGTCATAAATGAATATTTATAAGCTGGTGAAACATGAGATGGACAATGTGTACTTTATGTCTGCAGAAGTCAAGAAAAACTGGTTGTGGAATTGATATGAGCAGAATGGATGAAGAGGAAGATTATTGTTTTTCTTTTTCTCTGTCCTTTTCTCCTTGGTGGCTCTTTCCAACAGTAAATAAATTAGACCAAAGAGAGTATTAGGTGTGTGTGTGTGTGTGTGTGTGTGTGTGTGTGTGTGTGTGTGTGTGTGTGTGTGTCCAAAAGAGAGAGGGAAACAGAAATGGCAATATAGGAGCAGCTTTGGGGCCCATGGTGTGTGTAGACATGTGTTTGTACTTGTAGAAAAACCGGCAATGCTCTGCACTGCTCTATCCGCTGTGTGTGTGTGAGTGTGTGTGTGTGTGTGTGTGTGTGTCTGAGGGAACATGTAGTGCTAGATTGATGTGTACCGCCAACATTGCCATTTCTACTGAGAATGGCCACACTCCTCCCCCTAATGATGCCACATCCATCCTGGAGCTCCAAGCGCTGCGCGGCTTAAGTGTGTGTTGTGTGTGAGTCCACAAGGCGTCTATCCTGGGGGCAACCACACAGCACCTTCCACAGCCTCTGATCACCTTTTATTTGGCACTGACTGTGTGTGTGTGTGTGTGTGTGTGTGTGTGTTAGAGTGAAGGGTCCTATGTGCCCATTAATATTAAATATAGATACCCTTGTCAGTGAATTACATCCTCTGATCCCGTATCCTCCTCTCAGGGAGGAGAGATGAGGAGGTAGAAGTCATGGGAGGTGAAGAAAGAGAGAGATAAAGCGAGAGGAGAGAAAAAAAGGAAAAAGGGAGTTGAAGGTAGAGGAGGAAGGACTGACGAGAGAAAAAGACAGGGAGAAAACAGAGGACTGAGGGTGAGGAGGTAAAAGGGCATGATGAGGGAGTTAAGTCTGAGGGGAGAGGATGGGATCAAAAGAAAAAAACAGAAAAGAGAAGGAAAATTTACTTGAAGCTTCTACAAAGTTAGATTTCTTAGAAAACTTTTTATAAGTTGTATGATAATTAAAATTGTAATAAAAATGTATGGATCTGAAATGAAATCAAAGCATTGTGTTTAAATGAAAGACTGAACTAAACTCCATATAACATTTTAAACGTACATGCAAAATATATTCAGTAATATTTTGAGTTCACCTCTTAATTATTTTTACAAAAATAAAGTGAACCAAAACAAATAGGCAAAAAATATATATATATAGAAACATGACCTTGGTATTAGTGGCCGTTAAAGGCTTAACTGTGTTAAATAAGGATGAATCTTAGAAATGAGAGAGAATAAGGAAAATAGGTGATCAGCTAAAGTTAAACAGCAGAAAAAATAAGTTCATTAGGAAAAGAAAAAGGCAAAGAGGCAATGGGAAGACAGAGAACAGCAGGGAGGAGAGAGGGTGGAGGAAATCTGTGGAAAGAGGGATGACAGAAGGGACCGAGGGGTTTAGGGATGTATGGATGGAAGGAGGAGGTGCCAGCTGATTGATTGTGCAGAGTGTTGGAGACTTGTGGAAAGAGGGATGAGGAGAGGAGAGGGAAAAGGAAAAGAAAACAGAGGATTGGATCCATTGCATTGAGAGAACAAGAGAAGGAGGTGCTGCCTTTAAAAGAGAGCAGGAGATCTGAGAGTGATGAGACAACGTTGATGGAGAGAAAGAAAAGTTGAGCAGAACCAAAACAGACTGACACAAAGACATCAGCAGACGTAGCGCTTTGTTCGATGAAGATGTTAGAGAGAAGTGACTGAGCAATGCCGAATGGAGGAAAAACAATGGAGTGAACGACAGCAGCTTTGACCTGTCATCTGTCTGTAATAATGGAGAGAAAGGAGGAAGAGAGGAAAGGAGGAGTGACGGTTTTATTTTCCTATCCAGGCATTCCCATATTCCCTGGCAAGCTCTCACCTGATGGAAAGATGGCAGAAAATCAATAGTCCATGTGCGTAATGGAGTAATGACTCCAAGTGCATGTGTATGTGTGGATAATGATAAGTGTGTGTGTATCTGCCCAATCCCTAAGCAATCACACACAGCTTAAGCCAGTCCCATGGGGTGGGGGCCACTTTAACTAACAACTTCATTACAGCAGCCACACACATACACACGCTCTCTCTCTCACACACACTCACAAAAACTCTCACACACACTGTTGATCATTGAGCACAGACTTCTCACAGATATCAGTGAGTCAGAAAACTTCACAATGTCAGCCATTTAGTTTACATCAAGTTTAAAAAAGTTAAGCTGTTTTTATTTATATATTTTAAATTATAGTAAATTGCACAAAAATACTTTCTTTTTTCAGCTAAAGAAAGTACTTCAAATAATTGAAAATTTCTCCACAAATTAAAAGTAGAATCAAAACAGATCAGAGCGATGTGCGTCTGTCTGTTTATCCAGCCGACTCAAAGTGTTTCCAGTGGCAGCCAAGTTGTTCTGCGGCTGTGAAAACATTCCCAGTGCTGGGAATGCTGAGGTCCTGGCACGCACACACACACACACACACACACACACACGCGCACACACACACACACACACACACACACACACACACACACACACACACACACACACACACACACACACACACACACGCTTGCACGCACGCACGCACACACACACAAGGAGACACACCTCAGTCAACCAATTACATCATCAAGAGGATCCATCACAAAGACAGGCACATTTCCATCCCACACACACACACACACACACACACACACACACACACACACACACACACACACACACACACACACACACACACACACACACACACACACACACACACACACACACACACACACACACACACACACACACGAAACACAAAAACCTCTTCTGTCTCAAACCTCAAGTAACACACACTTCTTTTCATCGTTAGACACACACCAGCCTCCTGGAAACACAAATGGACACATCCACAAATCACATACACAGGTTGCCCTAAACTCATCATGGGTCCACTGATCATAAAGAATGATGCTCAGTTTAACTATCTACCAGAGGAGGATGGTGGGAAAAGAGGAATTTGGACAAAGGGTGGCCCGTTGTGGCTCAGCGTCGGCACAGACCAGCAGCTCATGGCGGCAGCCCCCTCTGTTTACTAGCGGCTAATTAATTCGCCACATATGCTGAGAACATCTGTCGCTAGTGACCTGCCGGGAGAGCAGAGGACGCACTGCTGCGACAGCCGCTTCCCCCCCATCTCTCATTAGCACACACACAAAGCTACACACACACATAAGCAATCACACCTGCACATTAGGGATGCTCACACAGACATGGATGAATGAATGTACACATATGTACGAACACACGTATCTTCACATATCAAGATGTAACTAAACATATGTTTAAGCAGACGCAAACTTTGATCCGCCGTTAGTTCAAGACTCAAAGAGTTTAACGTTTGACAAAAAATGACCATTAAAATGCGTGTTGTGTCATTCTGCACCAGAGCAGTGGCTGAAAGCTCAAGATTTCTGGAGTTTCATCTAAAAGACATAACTATGCGAAAATAGAAAAAAATGACATATCATCCGGAATGTGGCTACCTTTTTGTACCGCTTTGTCCTTCATGCTGCGCTGTGTCAACGCTAAACTTGGTGAAATAAAAGAGCGAAGCTCTGTGAAAGTGCAAACCGCAGCACCAGCAGAAAAACTCCAACCAGCCAATCAGATTCATTAACCTCCACCATCCTAAAATCCCTGAGGGGGGGACTCACAGAGACAAAGACAAACTCTCTTCCCCTTGTGTCCTGTACCTCCCTGTGTTTCTCCCACTTCTCCTCCTCCCGGACCCATTACACCATTCCAGGCCTCTCAACCTACCCCAGACAGCACTCCCTGCTCCAGATCAAGGTCTCAACACAAGAACTAGCAACACAATGAGCAGAGTTTGACTTTTTATTTTTGCCGCAACATGTCAGAGACAAAATGTCGTAAGCATGGATATTTACAGAACTATTTGATTAAACATTCAAGTTTAATTAATTAAAACATTCAAGGTAACAGTTTGGTTGAGCAAATTTAGGTAAAAAGATTTGATATGTATTTGTTCCAATAGACTATTTACTGGTTTTTATGTGACTGTGATTCACTGATCTACATTCCAGCTCTCATCTTTGGTAATGAGCTTGAAGATATGACTGAAAAACTGAGACTGTGGCCCACATTGGTTTCCTCCACAGGGGGGCTGGGCTCAGCACTGGAGACAGGCTGAGGAGTTTAGGAGTCCACGAGGGACCTGGAGTAGAGCCGCTGCTCCTCCACGTCGAGAGGAGCCAACCAGGGTGTTTGCTTTTTAGGCATTTCCATATGGGAGACCTTAGGGCCAACCCAGGACATGCTGTAGGGATTACACCACCAAGCTGGTCTGGGACTTACCTGGGATCCCACTGGAGGAGGGGCTGGGGAGGACAGGGCAGGTTTCTTGCTGGGGCTGATGCTGTCATGACCTGGCCTAAAAATATGGACACACCACGATGGATGGCTGCTCATACTGATTGGAGGTTTCTTCCTGTTAAAAGAGTTTTCCTCTCCACTGTCGCTACATGCTTGCTTAGTGAGGGATTTCTGTAAAGACAGTGACCCTTGTTCACATCAGCTGTGGATCGCTCACGAAATTTGTGCACTGCCCAATGGTCCAGTTTTAACATCAGGTGAGAATATTAGACGAGCGCTTCTGCTCACGCCTACTGTTTTCCAAACCCCCACCCCCGAGCCCTAGCTCTGTCTGTGTGTGTGTGTGTGTGTGTGTGTGTGTGTGTGTGTGTGTGTGTGTGTGTGTTACCAGTTTCCCCTGCTTGTTGATATCGGAAACTGTGCCGATCCTGCTGCTGTTTTGTAGACCAAATCCTTTCTAAATGGGTAAGTAAATCTGGTTTTTTGAAATCACAATGCAGAAAAAAGACTGATGGCAACAGTTCAAGGACGACGGTTGTTTGAAACGGCTTTGGCATAGACTTTGAACAATTTGGATGTTGCAGCATGAGCAGATAGAGGTGCTTCTCCTTCTACCTCTTTGACAATAAATGGCAGACAGCCCTGTTAACTGATTTCTGTTGCTGAGACCCACGTTTATCCAATTGCAGGCAGGCAGAGGCAGTTTGAAAGACAACAGTAGATTGAGATATGTCTTTGGGTAATGGCCAAACTATATATTTACATATTTATGAGGACTTGCTAGGCTAGTCATGACTTGAACCTTGACAGAAAATAAAAAGGACAGTCAGTATCCATCTGTACAACAGTTGACAAAATCTTGTCATGGCACTTCTTCACCTCTGCACCTTTGGTCCATGTTTGGGTCTCAACAACAGCAGACATGTAACCATCATTCTTAAAGCATTAATTCGTTTTTAAGTCCGCCTCACCTTCAGGTCCATTTAAGGCCTCGAAAGCAGCTGGTAAACCAATCACTCAGTCAACCAATGTCACCATAACTCAGTCAGCCAACCAGAGAACAAGTCAACAAGTCAGCCACTCAGTTAAGCATCCGACCGCACATCCAGTAAGTCAAGCAGCCACCCGGCCTGTGAGCCCCCACCTGTCCCTGCTAATTTGGTGAGGAATCAATTAAGGCGCTGTTTGCTGAGTTCTCCTTGCCTTCAGCTCATCTGCTCCTCTCTAATGCAATTGTCCTGTGTGCTGCATGCGGAGCGGCATAATAAAGTGATAAGGCTAATCAGGTTGGCTGCTCCTCTTCTCTCCCCATACGCACACTACACTTATTCTATTAGATGTGTAATGAGATTTTGCACTCCATCAACACAATACTGCTATGTATGTGAGAGAACAAGTGTGTGTCTTTAGGTGTGTGTGTGTATAAGTATGTAAGCATGTGCGTTTGGCCAAGGGAGAGCTTCTGCTCTTGCAGAGGAAATTTGCTCCATTTACATTCTATCATTAGCTTGAAACAAATGTGCCCTTGAGCTTAGTGCCCCTGTCTCTGTCGGCTGCAAACACTTTACTTTGGCAAGCAATCATAGTAACACACACACACACACACACACACACACACACACACACACACACACACACACACACACACACACACACACACACACACACACACACACACACACACACACACACTTCAACACACAATCAAAAAGCACAGATGCAAATTTACACACTTAAAAGTATTGCTCAAATGAACATTTAATGCAACACATGTGGGTGAGATAATCAGCTTACCCATCATCTTACTTTTCATTATGTGAACAAGCATGAAGCAAATACACACATACACACTCATGTGTCACACCATCCAACCAGACAAGCCAAGTGAGTGACGCTTGAGAAGACGTAAAGGACACAGGGTTCTATGATGTGTAGAACAGTTCTGGTCAATGGGGCAGATAATGAGTTGCCATAAACAGCAGCAGTCTTGCACTGTCCAGCTCAGTTCATTACCATGGCTGGCATATGTAATCAGTGTGTTGCTGGGGCGTGTCTTAATGTACTCTGCTTTTTCCTCAAAGACGGGAGTGGGTCCTCAGGGTGGGTCATGAGAATGTAAGAATGGAGCAGTGGGTCATCCTCAGGAAATGCTGGTGATTGGTATTCACCAATTACAAAACATAGTTTGTTTCTAATGATGCCATGTGGGCTCTAAAAGCAACTATTAAGACAGCAAAGCAATATACAATAGAAATGGATCCGCCAATTCATGGGGCCATTTCAAAGGTTGGGTCATGGAGGAAAAAGGTCCTGAGAGGATACTCAGAACACTGAAATCTTTTGATGCAGAGAAGTAGCAGGATTACTCTGAGCTCCCCTTGGGTTATGGTGCAGCTAACTTTAATGACAGAGGAGTTGCGTGCCCACCCTGTAACCAAAGGGTTGCAGGTTTGAACACTGGTCAGTCTGTCAAAATCGTTGTCTTTGGGAAAGACACTTAACCTACCTTGTCTGCTGGTGGTGGCTGGAAGGACCAATGGCCCCTGTGTACATCTCTGTTAGTGTGCCCCAGGGCAGCTGTGTCTACAAAGTAGCTTATCACCACCAGCATGTGAATGTGTGTTTGCACGATTGAAGGGCTTTGGAGTCTTCTGACTCAGAAAGATGAAGGTGAAAGAGAAATTAACTCTCCAGGTCGAGATCAGTCCTATCCTAGTATCTACACAACTGCACCATTACACCACAAACATGACTGGAGACAACAGGAGCTCTGGTATCATGGGTATGTGGACTTGGCACTTACATTTACTATACAGGGGCCAACTAGCCCTAAAACTACTGACACCTGCACCTTAAATTCCTGCATCACATCCCACAGACTGCCACAAGTGACATGGTCAAAAGCCCTGTGCAGGTCCACAAAGTACATGTTAGCTCAATGACTTGGCATTGACCCATGAGCAATTCCACAAGAGTTACTTTGGCATAATTAGTGAGTTAACATCCCTAAACCTGTTTTTTAGCCATTTTTATTGCAAAAGTGAGAAAGAATTTTAAACAAATTTGAATGACTAAATTTGTACTGAAATATTATAATACATGAAAACGGTGTATTCATTTAATTTGATTCTTTTTGCACATCATTAGATTTTCCCTGATATTAAAATTTAAATAAACGTCATTAAACAATTTTTACAGTATATTTACCACAGTTGTTTCTTTTTCAACATTACAGACGTGGGCGCAAAAACAATGGTCACAGAAATTACTTCAATCTGACAAAAGTAATAATTCTGTGAAACTTAATCAATGAAAGTCAGACGTTGCTTTTCAAACTTGCTTCAACATAATTATTAAAAAAATAAAATAAATAACTAACTCATGGAACAGGCCTGGACAAAAGTGATGGTATCCTAGAAAATAATGTGACCAAAGGGACATGTTAATTCAAGGTGTGTCCACTAATTAGCATCACAGATGTCAACAATTTCATAACCAGTCAGTGGGCCTATATATAGAGCTGCAGGTAGTCCCTGTGTTGTTTGTTGACATGGTGTGTACCACAGTAGAGCCCTGCGTGGGACTGTTTTCTTCATCCCACTCCTGCCCGCTCCTGCTGAATTTCTGACCATTACCGCCCGCACCTGCAACGTGTGTGTTACACTCCCGCCCACAACCGCAAATCTCGGAGAAATTATTACCTCACAATAAAAGAGATGTATTGAGTGTGCGTCCTTTCTGGTCCTGGAGAAAACATGTCATTTTATAGGCTATAACGGGGTCGGCAACCCGCGGCTCTTCCATCCATCTGATGCGGCTCTCTGTGCTTGTAAAATAACGAATGGATATTTAAATAAAATGCTTTATATTTTACTGAAATAATTTTATATCTGTAAGTCAATTCTATGTAAATATTGTCTGCGGAAACCTGAACAGTTCCAACCCGGTCTTAAGATCGGGTTGACGGGTCACGCTTGTGCGTAATCATATAGGCGCTTTCTGAGCTGATGAGGATGTGAGATTCTGGGATTCTCCTCAGACGGCTCCTGGATGTGTCGCCACATTGGAGACAGGAACAAGCACTATTCAGCCAAAGTTTCATAATCAGGGAACATTTTCTAAGTGACAAGTCTCTCTGAGAGACAGGGTTTGGAAAACACTCGCTTCAGTGGGAGGAACCTTCCCGCATGCGCTCTGGTTCTGCAACGCGCTCCAAGCCCCTCTCCACATCTTCAGCTCGCTGTGCACCGTACGTACGTGCTGACAGCGAGCTGCGCTGAGCCGTGTCCAGCTCAGATGTTCAGATAGAAATCTTCTTGGGTGATTTAGCTACATCTGCGATGTGTGTAACAAATAAAATGTCAGTTCGTCTGCATGCGTCGGGGTAATTCTTTCTATTCTTTCTCCGTCAAAATAAACGGTCAAATACGGGAACTGTACGGTCAACACAACACAAGCCCTGCTTTTAACTGTTTTGTTTTCTTGTGAAAATTGTTGGAAAGAGGTAAAATGTAACTTGATTACCACCAGAGCCAGGCGCACTGCGCCGTCATCTCCATGACTGTAAATGAGGGGAAAACAAATTGATTGGATCCTGCACGTCTTTGAACACATTGGTCAGGATTGACGCACTTTGTTTTCATTTAGTTTTTTACCCTTTAACGCCGATGCGTCACCAGGATCACCAGTGACGTCTCGGCGCATGCGATTTCAAATAACTCCTCGCTACTTAAACTATAAAATTCTTAAAAAAAACATGAAGGAGCTACTGTGTGGTGCTTAAAGGGTTAATGAAATCAAGGCCGTTTCATATTCATTCTCCTCTCTAATCAGGCAGTGATCGAGGTCACTATTCTAAGAGAGACCTGAATGAGAAATATTAACACAATTGGAGAAACTCCTCCAAATGTCTGACTTGCCTTGCTTTGGTTTTTGTGTCATAAAGACCTTGTTTCAGCTTCTATTCAACATCAGTTGCCAACTCCATCATACTTATCCCAATCCCGCACTGTTTCTTTTAGCCGACCGTTCCCGCCCGCAGCAAAGTTCACACCGCCCGCCCCCGCAAGATTTGTGTTGGGTCCCGCGGGACCCAATCCTGATGCAGCCCTCAATACCACAGTCAACATGGACCAGAACAAGCAAAAGGAAGGAGTTGTCTCAGGAGGTTAGAAAGAAAATTATAGACAAGCCTGTTAAATGTAAAAGCTGTAAGACACATCTCCAAGCAGCTAGATTTTCCTGTGACCACAGTTGCACATATTATTTAGAAATGTCAGATCCATGAGACTGCCGCCAGCCTCCCTGGATGTGGCTGCAGGAGGAAAATTCATGACAAATCAGAGAGATGGATAAGCCGAATGAAAACAAAAAAGCCCAGAAAAACTTCTAAAGAGATCCAAGGTGAACTTTAAACTCAAGGAACATCAGTGTCAGATTGCACCTCTCATCGATGTTTGAGCCAAAGTGGAGATGGGAGACAACCAAGCAGGACACCACTGTTGAAGACAAATCATTAAACCAGACTGGAATATGCCAAACTACATGTTGACAAGCTCCAAAGCTTCTGAGAGAATGTTCTATGGACAGATGAGACAAAAATGAAACTTTTAGCCAAGGCACATCACCTCTATGGTCACAGATGGAAAAATGAAGCATATCAAGAAAAGAACACTGTCCCTACTGTGAAACATGGAGGAGGCTCTGTTATGTTCTGGGGCTGCTTTGCTGCATCTGGTGGGTGTATGGAATCTGTGCAGAATAATGAAATCTCAAGACTATTGAGGGATTCTAGAGAAAAATGTGCTGTCCAGTGTCAGAAAGCTTGGTCTCAGTCAGAGGTCATGGGTCTTGCAACAGGACAATGACCCAAAACCTCACAGCTAAAAACACCTAAGAATGGCTAAGAGGAAATCATTGGACTATTCTACGGTGGCCTCCTATGAGGCCTGACCTCAGTCCTCTTGAACATCTTTGGAAGAAGCTGAAACACGCTGTCTGGAAAAGGCGTCCTTCAATTCTGAGACAATTGAAGCTGTTTACTCATGAGGAGTGGGCCAAAATACCTGCAGTGAGGTGCAGACGCCTCATTGTCAGTTACAGAAACAGTTTGATAGCCTCAAAAGGTTGTGCAACAAAATATTAAGTTAGAGGTACCATCATTTTTATCCAGACTTGTTCCAGGAGTTAATTTTTAAAAATAATTTCATAGAAGCATGGTTGAAAAGCAATGTCGGACCTTCATTTGTTTAATTTAAAAATAATTTGTATTTATTATTATTTTTGTCATATTCAAGTTATTTCTGTGACCACTGTGAGTTTTTCTTTCATTGACCAATGGGTACCAAAAACTTTGTCCACGTCTGTATAACTAATATGAGGCTAGGATCATATTCACTGTGTGTTTTTTTACTAATCAATTTATTTGTGCTATGATTTATTTTAAGAACATAATTAGAGTCCGACTGTGTTGTCTTTATCTTAAATATTGCAGAAAGCACGAGATGAATCTGTCTGCTCCTATTTTCTCCAAGTTTCCTTATCAACATTAAACAGTAGGAAAACAAAGCAGCAAAGGGTATAAGGATATGGCTACATTTGAGGCCAAAAAGCTGTCACAGTGATGTAATTAGAAAACATGCAGACTCTCTCTCACACACATACAAACACAATATCAAGCTGTGCACATCCTCATTAACTCCACGATGATGATAAAATATGATTCTCTCTCATCCCACCCAAGATTTCATGAAGAGGAGATAGTATTTCAAGCTGCAGACACCAACTCTCTAATTATAACTTTATTTGAAGAAAACAAGGGAGCACTTAATAAGCAAATGAAAGTGATAATAACTTGGAATGTGGATTGGACCTAACAGACGAGATTATAGGGGTTAACCCCTGCCGAGAATGAGAGACAAAGCAAGCAGGAGGAGAAGGAGGGAGTCATAAATAATGTGGCAAAATGAGTAAATTACAAAGCTAAATACTCAAAGCTGTAATTATGTCTGCCTTTGAATAGACAGAGACGAGTGGGAATGATGGGATAGCAGGAAGCTAACTGCTCTCCTAATTTCCCTTCTTCCCTTTTGCTCACATTCACACAAAGCGCAGCTGCTCCTTGTACATGTGTGTTTTCCCTTTTACTGTTTAAGCGATCCAAGATTTTCCTTCATAAAGTGCATTCATCAGTTGTGCGATAAACACAGCATCAGTGACCGTGGTCAGCAGTGTTTCACACGTATCAGTTTATCTGACAACAAAGTCAAAGTGGGCTGAGGGGAAAAGGGGGATTTGTTCTTTGGATACGATTTAAATGCAAGAAAACCATCAAAACCCATTTGACTTTAGACAGTCTTGGATTTATTTACAGGTAACTTATTGTCTTTATTAGGGAAAATGATTTTTGTCCGATACAGCAGAACAGAATTTGATAAATGACCCGCACTTGCATGGCGCCTCTCAGAATCAGAGGCCTTCAAAGTGCTTTACACTCTAAAGTATCACACACACACACACACACACACACACACACACACACACACACACACACACACACACACACACACACACACACACACACACACACACACATGCTGATGGTGGTGAGCTACAATGTAGCCACAGCTGCCCTGGGGCGCACTGACAGAGGTGCCACCGGTCCCTCCGACCTGCACCAGCAGTAGATTTCTCTGCCGGGAGCTATGATCAAACCTGCAACCTTCTGATTACACAACAGACTCTCACACCCAAAGCAGCTGAAACTGACGAAGGGTGACCAGGTGTTTGTTCCCGGCGCGCTGTGCCAGAGCGTCGCTTTCCGATGCCCGTGGTAAAACGGAGATTTTAATGAATTGTGACCTTTACCCTCTTGGTATTTAACCTTCTCCTCATCCCCATCCTAACCGTGGCCCACTTGCACATGCAAAACTTTGTTTCTTGTTGTATCGGTAGTCTCAAACACGGTTAATGGGAAATTTAGAAAGATAAACAGGGTTAAGGTTAGGAGGGGGGCGAGGGGAAGGTTAAATCGCTAGAGGTTAGAGGTTAAATGTCGGTGAAATGTGCGTTTTACCGCTTGGTCGCCCTTCGTCAGTTTCAGCTGCTTCGGGTGTGAGAATGTGTTGGATCACTGGACAACCCGCTCTACCTCCTGAGAACTGCTGCCCTTACATCTCAGGCTTTAATAAATATAATAGATATAATTGTAAGGCACTTTTCTAAATCAGGACTTAGAAACACCTCCCTCTGACCACCAGCAGCAGGCAAGATGAGTGAAATGTCTTGCCCAAGGACACAACGACTGAAACAGAGCTTTAGTTCAAACTGGCAACCCACCAATTACAGGGTCAACTCCTACTGCCTGTGCCGTTTTCTTGAGCCAGTTATGGGCAACATGAGAAAGCACAGGAAGAATTGCTGCACAGGAATTCTAGACATTATTTTAAGTCATGCATTTGTTATTTCAATACATCTGCTGTGGTCTCTAGTATGAATGAATGTCTTGTGAGTTGTTTTCTGTGGAAAATAAGCTCTTACACTTCTGTTTCAGGCAGCAGCACTCAGAGAAGTGGTAGATGCAGAAATAAGATTTGGAGTCTTACTCATTAATATTCATGATTTTTGAACATCTTGTCTCTGATTGGTTAACAGCAACGTGACTCTTCTACTGCCTCCATTTGCTTTTCTTTCTTGGGTAAAAAAATTGCAATGTTAACGTTTTATGCCCACAAGTCTTAACCTGCTCTGCCATTTGAAGGAATTGCTATTGCTAATGGTTAGCATCTACTAGACGTATTCTGCTCTCTCCTGGCTGCAACAACCAACCTGGCCGGTGTCGGTACAATATCTGCTCGGGTGCAAAATCGGCTCGGGGTCCGTCGACTGCCGATGACGTCTAAGTAGTTGATTGGCTGAACATGAACCTTACGGAATTACGTAATCACGTTACGTTGTTATCACGTTACGTTGGTCCAGGCAAATCTTTCTGTTGGAAAGATGGACAACTTTTACAAAGAAATCCATCATTACCTCTTTGAAAATACACTTTTAGCATAGAGCTGCATGTATGTTAGGGCTGAACGATTAACTGCATGTGCAATTAAATCGCAATGTGACAAAAGGAGATTTTCTAATTGCAACGGCTGCAATTTGGCAGCGAGTGGTTACCGCAATGCTAATATACGTGGAAAAACCCATAGGAATGCTAATGCTAATATCACCGATTACATTATTACAAATTGAGAATTAGAAACGTGACAAATGATTACATTTGGAGTCTAATAGAAAGTAAAACTACCATCAATCAAATAAGTACAGACAGGTATTTTAGTAAAGCCGGAAAACCTTTCACTCCAGAGTTTTGGCTAGCAGCTATGAGCGTAACTGAACGACACATGGACAAGACGTCAAAAACTCTAAACACAAACTACTTCAATAAACGGGACACACTTCTTTCCTGCAAATACAATTTCACAGGTGTTGCTAATACCTATGATCCTTCAAGGGATGTGCTCAAAGAGGAGTTCAACATTATGAATAAAATATAGTGTTTTATTTTACAAATACATTATAAACACAAACTTACGTCTTAAGAAACATTATTTTAATAATGAAACAGAGACATTCTTTCCAACAGTATAGATGTGTAGTGTATTTGTCCGAGTGGGTTTGCCGTACTTTGACGTGATCGGCAGTCGAAGGACCCCGAGCCAATTTTGCACCCGAGCAGTTCTTGTACCGACACCGGGCCTACCGCAGTTGCAAAGTCGTGGTGGGCGGGGTCATGAAAGCAAGTGTGCCATAGAGCTGAGTGGCTTTGTTAGACTCCAGCCTTTCCCTGTTTTTTATTTTGGCAGCTAGAAGGGGACTGAAAACATTTTTCACATTCTGCATGCATATGAAGCTCAGCCTGACCAATCGTACTTTATATATATATATATATATATATATATATATATATATATATATATATATATATATATATATATATATATATATGTATGTATTACTTGACCTCAACTTTAATGTATAAAAATGTTGAAATTCACAGCACCATTTACAAGAATAAAGGTTTTTCATTCTCCTGAATAAATCATATGACTCATTGCTCCAGTTAGGATTTTTCCATCCTCAGTTTTAACCACAATGCCAGCTCCCACCGTGGGTCCCACACACTTGTCCAATGTCTTAATTTTCTTTTTGTAACCCTTTTTCTCCCCCTCTCCTCTATCTTGTTCTACACCCTTCCCCAAATCTCTTTAGGGTTGTCTTGAGCTACAGGATGTGAAATTGACTTGTGAAGAGAAGACAAGTATTCACAGAGGATTTTACCATTCAAGGTTGATTTCATTTTATTTGCTATCAGGGCTGTCTGTCTCTTTGCATGTTAAAGATATGAGGTGGGCATGCACACATGCGTGTATGTGTGTTGCTCTGTGCTGCATCTGCCATTCAGGCAGCTCTACAGAT
Source organism: Nothobranchius furzeri (assembly GCF_043380555.1). NCBI lineage: Eukaryota > Metazoa > Chordata > Actinopteri > Cyprinodontiformes > Nothobranchiidae > Nothobranchius > Nothobranchius furzeri. The sequence continues at coordinate 33,249,788 of NC_091749.1, forward strand.
GTCACACAATCTCACTTTCTTTACATGGTTAGATTTGACATATGCTTAACAGGGTCCAAGGGGATCGCTTGTAGCATTGTGTTTTTAGATGTGTGTGTGCGTGTGTGTGCCCCTGAGCTGCAGTCTGCTCTCTGTTACCGATCCAATAAAGTTGTCTGAGAATGACAGCTTCATTATCTTGTATGAAAGTGGGACAAATGGAGGCTTGTCTCTATCAGTACAGGGAGCTAGGAAAACAAAACATTACCACACACACACACACACACACACACACACACACACACACGCGCGCACACACACACACACACACACACACACACACACACACACACACACACACACACACACACACACACACACACACATTGAGTGACAGTTTGTTTGTTCCTTTTGTTCAGTTTCTGTTGTCTTTTTCACAGCTTGATTGTCGTCTGAGATATTCTCCCAAGTCTGTGTGTGTGTGTGTGTGTGTGTGTGTGTGTGTGTGTGTGTGTGTGCTTCTGGACAATAAATGATGACTATGTTTGAATAGTGATCACCTGCAGATGCTTTGCTGTTCAGAAATGTAGACACAGGAGATATGCATTTTTGGGGGTGGGGTGTATGTTAAACAGTCATAGCCCACTTTAGGATGCAAGTCGTGTGTGTGTGTGTGTGTGTGTGTGTGTGTGTGTGTGTCATTGCACATGAGAAGAAAGTTCGCAAAGGGAAGCAGATGTGCCCCCCCCCCCCCCCCCCCTTTTCCATCCCATCTGCATCCTGACATCTGACAGGAACATCACACCCATTACCTTAAATTCAGTAGAAAGGTAATACTATGTAAAGACCCTAGTTGTGTCATGTATGGAGGCGCGCGCGCACACACCCTCAAACCATGATGTCCTTAATATTTTTTTTGGGGGGGGGGGGCTGTCTCATTCCTTTGGGTCAGTATCTCACACTTCTGACAGGGTCACACACCTCTCCTCTCTTTATTAACCTACAGTAAAACATCACAAAGCCAAACACTTAGAAGAGAGTAGGTAGGTGTGTGAGTGATTAACTGAGGAGAGCGTGTTGTAGAGAAACCTGGTGGATGATGTACATGTGTGTGTGTGTGTGATAGGGATATTGCAGTAGAGATGGTGAAAGAGAGGTGTGTGTAAAAAAGACAGCGGTGTGTATATGTCCTCTGGGCATTACCTGTCAAATTAGCAGTATGACAGGCTGTCCAGCATGCTCTCTCATTTTCTGTCAGTCAAGCATATTGAGCCAAAATTTTCTCCCTTAAAAGAGCAAAATTACAAATATTGCTTTAACAACATTTTTTTATTCAGTAGTTTATTTCCTGTACCCATCATTCCTCCTGTGGAAAGTCTGGAGCCTGTCTTTGAGAGACAGGTATCAGTGTTTCCTTTCAAAGACAAAATCCCAAATATAGAAATGCACTTTTCAGGTAAGTTTAGGATCAATAAACACCTAAATATGTTTGTTTAAAGACAGAAGAAGATAAAGAAGAAGAAATAAAAAACAAGCATGATAGAATTGGGTTTTTTTATATACTGACACCACACATCATTCACTTACAGCCATTTCCAGTCCCACATGAACGGATTTCACTTTGACTTGATTGTGATTAAATGCAAAGCAGACGCAAGAGGAATATATTCTTGCAAATGCAGAAAACAATTTTTTTTCCATCTCATACAGTGCTCAGCATAAATGAGTACACCCCACTATGTTTGTCAGAAAACCTTTAGTTTCCTTTCAGAATCAACATTTTCTATGAGACACCATGATACAAAATACTCCTACAAATGTGGGCCATTGATTGTAAACATGATTTGTTAATTTGCACACACACAAAAGGGATTTTTTTCTAACAAATCCATTCAAGTCCATGTTGCAAAAATGAGTACACCCCATTTACAGTTATAGGGGAAAAGCCACACTTAAGACTGCAAAATTCTAATTAACAGGTATTGAACCACGGGTGAGTCTAATGATTCCTTTAAGAGGTGTCCAGCAGACAGGTGACTATAAAAGGGCATTTTAACAAAGAAAAGCCTTTCCCATTTCATGCTATCAGCAATGGCTCCACTTGGAAGAGAAATGCCACAAAATCTGAGAAAGGAAATAAATTCTTTACACAAAAAAGATGAGGGCTACAAGAAGATCAGCAAAGCTTTACATGTCAGTCGAAATACCATAGCAAAAGTCATCTAAAAATGTAGGAAAGATGGAAGTGCAACCATCTTACAGAGACATCCATGCAAGTTCTCTCCATAGCTAAAACAGTAGAAAGTCAAGCTGGAGTGACAGTTTCTTGTGACACCATATGACACACGGCAGAGGAATGCATACATGGGTATCGTCCATACTCTCCTAAAGCCCATGCACTAAAAAGCACATCTAGGATACAGGGCCCATGCTGGAAGAGATGAAGCTTACTGGGACTCTATACTCTGGAGTGATGAGACAAAGATCACACAAAGAGAACTGTTTTTGGAAGTAATTCCATGCCTAGAAGACTTGGTGCTGTCCTTGAAAATCACGTTGGTCATACAAAATACTGATGTAATGTATATAATTGTTTTAGTTGCGGGGTGTATTTATTTTTGCTTCAACCAATTTTGGTAAAACTAAAGATTTTTGTGATCTAAGTTATTTTATTAACCTTAGTTTTATGTCATGGAGTTAAACAGGTGTTCAATAAAACCCAGCCTTGTGAAAATTCTGGATATTGTTCTTTTGTTTGTTGAGATACTGATTAAATTCTTACTTTTTAAAGGGCATGAACTCATTTATGCTGAGCTCTGTATATTAAGCCCATCTTCATTTGAAATATCAGAGATATAAGTTATTTTCTGACTCTGTTTGATTGCACTTCAGATTTCACATATGATGCCCGTCAAATTGAAAGACACATTTTAATGCCATGAAAGTGCATATTTTTGACAGGCAGCAAAAGTTACTTTAGGTTTTGTGTGAAAAGACGTAGTAGACTACAAATGCTCGTCTCGCCAAACCAGAAATGCTGAAGAAGAAAAAGAGGAAAAATGGCAGTGAGTTTAGTAAGGTTTGCACCCTTCTTTCAGGATGAAAGAAACATTGAACATGGAGAAAATCACTATAAACCTGGACATGTGAAAAGTGGTTGCTATACAGTACATATAATTTTTACATATGTGGCAGACATAGTCGAAACACACATTACTTTTCGTTGAAATTGAAATACAACATGTGTGTGATTCAGGCCGTAAGGCAAAGCGGATTAGTAGTTAACTCTTTAAAGGCGGGCAGACACTGAGTAACTTTTTTAGCAGCAGTGCTTCCGCTAAAAAGGTGCAAGACCCTCCCGACTCATGAGCAAAATATCAAACATGCCTGAAATTTGTGCGACTGCTGATAAGCAGCTGGTCATGAGTTGTTGGCCCGATTTTCTCTTGAGGGGGAAATCGGCTGAAAAAGTCAGAAAGTCTCATAGTGTATCCCTGCCTTTCTCCCCATCCACTTACATTCACTCTTTCTTTGTTCTGAGGACCCATGAGCCGACCAGTAGGGGAGAAGACTTGAGCTCCCCACGATGGCTTTTCACCATGACAGGAAAATGAAAATCTGAAATTAAAAAAGGTAAGATAAAAATGTGTTGTACTGCATTAAATAAAGGTCTGAGTGTAACTGAGTTTTTTTGGTGTTGCTTTCAGACTCACAAGGTATTATCAGATATATATATAAAATAAATCTCTTCCAAATCTCTCCAGTGGCTGACAGGATTATTTTGTGTGTGTGTGTGTGTGTGTGTGTGTGTGTGTGTGTGTGTGTGTGTGTGTGTGTGTGTGTGTGTGTGTGTGTGAGACAGGGGGAGGTGACAGGTGATTAAAGTCCTGCAGTGGTCACAGCTACATAATAGGATTAAGACAGACACCTACCTGTTTGTGTCTGAGTAACCAGATCAGACACTTTTCCAAGAAGCTCCTGAATGATAAGAAACTGATTGCAGATCAGATTTATTAACAATTTTCTTCAGCCATAAGCCTGTTATGACATAAAGCAATGAAAGGGCTGGTATTCCTAGAAGGGATACATATCCCCACAAACTTTTCTCCTCCTGCTCCCTCACATCATCACATAAACATGCACATAGGACCTTGGGGGGTGGACAAGTCAGGGGCATTCCTGTGGCAAGCTGCCCCCCAATTTTATTTGCACATTAAACACTTCCACCAACAACATTCCACACAAACACACACTTAGGGCCTTGGGAGTGAGCACATTCAACGGCATTTGGCAAGGGGATTTCTCAGCCTCATCCCGAATGCGGGTGCCCACTTCCAATTTTAAACTGCACTTAGACACTGAGGGCTGAGGGTGTAAGTGGGGTGGTGTGGTGGCATCAGCTGGCATAGGCCGCCAGACGATGCCTGCACTGCCTGCTCACCACAGCCATAGAATACACCTCATCAACACGCACCAACACTATATTGGAGCAGGCGGAGGGTGACTGGGGTCTTAGCACACCTCTGTTGATGCTTGGCTTCCCGGGGCTGGAGGCTAGGAGGGGCATCTGCCCGCCTGGCTGGGGTGTGGGTGGTGGGTCGCTTTGCTCGGCATTGGGCGGGGAAGCCTGCTCATCATCGCCCCAGCAGAAAGGGTCGAACTCTGGGAACCAGTGATGGTTGTACCCCTTGTGCAGCAGTACCGGTACCAGAGTAAATAAGGCGTATATGGGGAGCATGAGTGGGTGTCCGGCGTGCATTTTTGTAAGTCTTAAGTTGTATGTGTATGCGTGAGCACGAGGGAGGGAGTGTGTGACTGTGTTTGTGTAAGACTGTATATGTCAGGTGGGGCTTTTGACTCCTCCCCTCTCCTGGGACTTCTTTTGATGCTATACATCTTCGCCTGCCCTCCCCCTGTCACACTTGAGCCCCCTTCAGACAGGCCATGAAAAACGGAAATGTTCCGGAATCTGTCCGTAAGACCTTTCTGTCTGAATACAAACATCCGGATAATGTGTTCCGGAATTTATCCGGACGAAGCCCCTAGTAACAGGTCCGGACTTGTTACGGACAGGCTGCTTCAGACTGGTGAGGTAAAGTTCCGGACAAGGGGGAGGGGACCGGGGGACGCTGTGCGCACCTAGATAGCCCGCTGCTGTAGCATGCGGCGAACCACGGCAGCTCGCCTCCGACGGTACCGCCTAGACGAGCGACGGAGCGCTTCACACCGCTTCAGTGATTCCTTTAACCATTGAGCTTCATCATCCAGGTCTCTTATGCATCTTCGTGTGCGCAGAATTATGCTTAAGCACCTCGTGATTTTTATCTTGAGAGGCGCTATAGAAATGATATTTCCTTCTTCTTCTTCTTCTTAACATGAGTCCGATTCTCCCCCCCACCCCACCCCCCGCCGCCGTCAGACATCTGGAACTTTTCCCTGCTGTGTGAACGCAGCCGAAAGGACAAGTTCCGGTACGAAAGTGGTGTGTCTGAAAACACAGTTCCGATTAAAAACCGGATTGAATTGTCCGCAAATGTTCCAGAATGTCAGTCTGAAAAGGGCTTTGGTGTGGAGTGTGGTGCCTTGGTCTGCCTGAGTGTTCGTGGCTCCCGGGTCAGGGGGTTTAAGATTTTTGGCGTCTGCCTGATAAATCCTGGTGGCTGTCTGGTGGAGTCTGAGTCCCTGGGCTCTGCTGGGTCCCCAGCGGGGCTGGTCTTCGCTGGGCCCCGTGTCGCTGGGTTCCATGCTCGGCCGGCTGGGTAGTGGGAGGCTGCGGGCGGGCCTGTGGGCTTGCCGCTGATATCTTCCGGGGCTCAGCCGGCTGCTGGTTGTGGCCCCCCAGGGCAATCCTCTGCGCCTCTCGAGGGGGGCAGGGGGTTTTCTGGTTGCAGTCTTCCTGGGGTCCCTGCGGTCTGGGGCAGCTCCTGGATCTCTGGGACTTGGAGCTCCTTCCATCTCCTACACATCTTTGGGGGGCAGATCTGTGGCCCCTCACACTCTCTATTGGACGCTCCTACATATAGAAGTGCATGTACACACACAGGTGCTCACATGGTGCTCTCATAAGGCTGTAGTTGGCACTAAATGCACTGTGATTTATTATCGTGTGATTGTTCAGTAAAACAATGTTGATTTTACATTTCCTCATGAAGTTGCGCAGAGATAGCTTGTTCCTGTTGTATTGTCGTGTGTCCCTTTTCTGTAGGTTTAGAAGCAGACTCTTGTTCATCATTGATTGTTTATCTTTGTGGGACCCCCCCGTCTCTTCCTTTCTCTTTCACCTCTGTCTCCGTGTCTGGTCGGAATTAAGCATTCAAAAAACAATAACAATAAAATTTTAAGAATCAGGCGTGACATTAAAAGCAGACGCTTTGATGCTCCAGCTGAGAGTAAATCTGTAAGGCTTGTCACCAGCATTCAGACAATAATTCTGTTTGCTTCCCAGCCAGACAGGACACAATAAGAAAAAAAAAAGGAATACATATCCCCTGAAAACAATCCTACTAGAATTAAACAAACATGATCTTAGGATGGCATTCTAGCTGTTTGGTCAAATCTACAAGCTAGTGCAAGACTTCACACAATCTGTTAGCACTTGGAATAGATATCATAAATATCCTTCAGCCACTGTCACATGAAATTATATATAACTGTATGGGAATTTTGTTGAATTATCAAGTCGAAAGGTTGATTCCATGAGAGCCATGTTGAACTGGGTTGCTGACTGTTAAAGTCCCATTAGTCATCACAGTCTGGTGAATTTCATCTCCGCATTTGACCCATCCCCGTGGGTGAGCTGCAGCTGTGGACACGCTCAGGAACTCGGTGGTTTAACCCCCCAATCCAAACTCTTAAAGCTGATTATCAAGCAAGGAGGCATTGGGTCCCATTTTTAAAGTCTTCGGTATGATCCAACCGAGATTTGAACCCCGATCTCCAAGTCTCAGGGCGGATACTCTACCATTAGGACACTGAGAAGGTGAAAAGAATATGTAGAGGGTTTATTAAAAAATGTTTGTGTGAAAAGAGTAGTGGTGTGTTTGTGTGCCCCCCAAGGCTCACCTCACCCCATCAATGTCTTTACAGCAGCGGTCTCCCCTCATTTGCATGCTTCCTCCTCCCACTAATGGAATTCACCACAAGTTTCTTGAGGTGAAGCAAAAGAGAAAACTTAAAGAATAATGATGCATCTACTAGTTTGGTGTGTATTTTATTTTGTTTGTGCATGTGTGTGTGTGTGTGAGCACTTGTCTTTATATGTTTAAGTGGACACATTTAGAATTTCAGTCTGTAACATGTGGACATTTCCACCCTTTGAGGACATTTTGTTGGTCCACACAATGAGCACCCTAAAACGTGGTTTTGGAGGTATGGTGTGATTTAACTTTTAGTTTAAGTTAGGGTTAGGAATGGGACCCCACTGGTTAGGGTTAGGGTATGGGTTAGGCATAGTGGAGTCACTAAAATGAATGAAGTCAATGGAAGTCCACATAAACATATAAACACAAGTGTGTGTGTGTGTGTGTGTGTGTGTGTGTGTGTGTGTGTGTGTGTGTGTGTGTGTGTGTGCCTTTTTGTACCTCTTTGAACTATATTGATCTGTAGACCCCCTGCTAAAAAATAAAACTCTGCTCGGATGATCGAATAAAGAGTATAATCTTTAAAATCTTTATATCAAACACACCTGCCATATGTTATAATAAGAGTAGCACAGAGGACTGAACAATGAAGGTCTTTATCAGAGAGTGATAATGCTTTACTGTGTATCAAAAGAAGGAAAAAAAACTGCATTTTTCTTCTTATTAATTTAAGTGAAATAGAGTTCAAAAAAGTTTTAACAGAGATCACAGAATTAGTGTCAGGGTTAGGCAGATGAACATTTTTTATCTGATTAGTGACAGCTCTTCTCCACTGGGCAACTAAGGCCTAGTCCACACGTAGCCGGTTTTTTTTTAAAAACGAATATCCGCCCCTCCAGAAACTTGCATCCACACCACCTCGTTTATAAAAATAACTCTGTCCACACGTACCCGGATAAATACGTTGTTAAGGACATGCCAGACCTGTAGGCGGCAGTACTTCCCCCGAATTGTATCCAGTCAGCGTCGTCTGTGGTCTTCCGCAAGCAAGGGCGTCAGTTTGTTTTCAGAATTGCTGGGGACAATAACCATACACTTGAGTGGGGTTTAAAAATTGCTGGGGACAGTATAGGCTAGCACAGGGGTCGGCGGCTCTGTAGCCGCATGCGGCTCTTCCATCCATCTGATGCGGCTCTCTGTGCTTGTAAAATAATGAATGGATATTTAAATAAAAAGCTTTATATTTTACTGCATTAATTTTACATCTGTAAGCTAATTCTAAATGTAAAGATTGTCTGCGTAAACCTGAACAGGTCCAACCCGGTCTTACTGTGAGACCGGGTTGACGCGTCACGCTTGTGCGTAATCATATGCGCTTCCTGAGCTGGAGGATGTCAGATTCTGGGATTCTCCTCAGACGGCTCCTGGTTGCGTCGCCACATTGGAAACAGGAACAAGCGCTATTCAGCCAAAGTTTCATAATCAGGGAACATTTTCTAAGTGACAAGTCTCTCTGAGAGACAGGGTTTGGAAAACACTCGCTTCAGTGGGAGGAACCTTCTCACATGCGCTCTGGTTCTGAGAGCCTGGATTTGTATTCTGAACAGTCTAAATATGTTTTTAAAAGAAACGTATGACAAAAGTGGTACCTGCTCAGTAAAACCACCAACAGGGTGAAAAATATCAAAATATTGTAGGCAGAGACGGGCTACAACTTCTGGATCATCTTTATATAAATCGTTTTATTGATTATCTTCTTATGAAAGATAACTTTGACGTACACGAGCGACCAGGCGCGTTGCAAGATTTTCAAAAGTGTGGGAGATATTGTCTGTGCCTAAAATAATTTCATGTTATTCACCTTGTTAGTTTAATTTCCATAATAGCGGAGCAGGTGAGAATTTTAGACGCGTCATGCATGTCTCCGTTTTAAACATGTTTAAACTGTTCAGAATACAAATCCAGGCTCTGTCTAGTTAGATTGGTGTAACTAAAGTTTGTACTGAATGAAACTTTACATTAAACCATGTTGAAGAGAAAAGGATCCGATTAAATCGTTTCCCCTCATTTACAGTCACGACGTACAGCGCAGGGCGCGTGGCTCTGGGGTTAATCAAGTTTAGTTGTTTCTCTTTGCAACAATCTTCACAAGAAGGCAAAACAGTTAAATGGCAGGTTACAGATATTTCCATTTGACTGTATTTTGATGGATAAACTCAAGGATGCTGGCTGTTTTGAAAGAATTACCCCGACGCACACTGATGCGCATGGATGAGCTTGGAAAAATGTTCTTTTTATGAAATTATGAAACTTTGGCTGAATAGCGCTTGTTCCCGTCTCTAACATGGACACGCATGACGCATCCAGTCTGAGGCAGAACAGCAGCTCAGAAAGAACCTGTAGAGACATTTGATTACGCACAAAGTTTATGTGGAGCAGAAGCGGTCGGGCCACGGCAGGTGAAACGTTCCTAGCCTACATGAAGTGAAACTGTTTAATTGTAACATTAATATGTTACTGGACATGATGGTCTGGTTGGTTAGACCAGTGTTGGAAGTGGAAAACACACACACACACACACACACACACACACACACACACACACACACACACACACACACACACACACACACACCAATTAAAATAATGCTGATAGAGTGAACAAGAAGACAGGTGATGGTTTTATTTAAATGATGATCAGGCTGCTGTAAAATGTAATCTCAATCCACATCCAGACAGAATTATCCTCTATTCTAGTTGCTCTGCTCTTGTCTGGACTGATGCTGACGGTGCGCGCGCGCCTAACGGCTGTGGTGCTCATTTTACGCATTTGGAGAGATGGGCTGGATGCTTTGCTTTCACTGGAAGATGGTCCACTTAACGCACGGGTGTAGACTACATATTAATGACAAATGAATGAAAATTAAATTGGGAGTTTTTACTTCATATTTTAGAAATAAAAATGACGGGGTAAAACATTTATGACGTCTTTTTAAACGAAATTTTCTAGCGCGACCTGCCTGCTTCACTGAAGTCGCTGCTTATTAAGGTCCGTCCAGAATTACCGTGGCCCACCCAAAAATGAAAACCTGGCGCCGCGCCTGTTATAAACCTCTGCAAATGGTTGTTCTTCACGTTATCAAACTCAGACTTTGTACAGCTAATGCCAAGATATAAAATTATGAATTCAGTCGAGCTCTTCCGTCCCTGCCTCTCCTGGAAACCCGACATCGGCTGTCAGAAGAGGGAGGTGAAGAAGGAGATGAGGCAAACAGAGTGAGTGTGCGACGTAAAGAAACCAGACTGGTGTGGAGGTGAGCAAAACAGCTGGAAAAGTGTGGGTGTTGAATCCCCCCCATCCCCCACGAGTGCGACGCCCATGCGAGCGACCGGTACTGGCTGCTGTCACCTATTGTGAGCAGCTCTCTGCTGTCTGAGGGTAGGCCCCGCCCACAACGCCGCGGCTGCTGCGGTGTTTTCTTTACTGTGGGAAACGGGTAATAATGGCTCTTTGATGGGAACAGGTTGCCGACCCCTGGTATAAGATCTGAGCTGGTAAAACAAAAATCCTCATCAGCAGGCTTTTTTGAAAGGGGGGGGGGGGACACAGCTGCCAATCACAAATTTTGCCGGGGACATGTCCCCGGCGTCCCCGGTTAAAATGTCGCCTATGTCCGAAAGGAGCAGTAATTCCGCTTGCAAAAAAAAAAAAAAAAAAAACAAGCAAAAAGCGCTTGGACAATTGATAACGCGAGTGCTACATGGGACAGAAGATGCGCATGCGCTGACGGCCGATTACCGGACACAGCAGCGTTTGAAGCTGATGGCAGCTCGTTAGCAAACATTCACAAACAATTCAGATGCATTTTTGCCTAATTTAAAAACTGACAACGCAAAAAAATAATCTGGTAAGTATAACTAGCTCAATCTGGAGGTAAGTGAAGAAAATTTAGAAAGTTTACAGAACTTTATTGACGGAGTTTTCGAGTTATTTGTTATGGGTCCGAAGAAATCAGCAGGTGAACCTGAAACACCTGGGACGAAGCGGAGCCGCCCTCAGGACTCGCCTGAGGCCTCATCTCCCCGGAAGGACATATTGGAATTATTAGAATCCATAGATAAACGGCTTCTGGGATTTGAGGGGCGTCTTCATCTGCTTGAGGTTCTGCACCAGGAGTTTCAGAACCTCCGCCAGTCCCTGGAATTCAGCCAGGAGCAGGTGGAGCGGCTCGCTGCTGAGAACGCGTCTCTGCGGGAGTCCGTTTCTTCCCTGGAGGAGGGAATGACGCGGATCACCCAGGACAACAAAACTCTGAAGGAGACGGTTTTGGACCTTCAGGCCCGTAGCATGAGGGATAATTTGGTGTTTGCAGGTCTGTCGGAGGAGGTGGGAGGGGCCGAGGACTGCGAACGCACTGTTAAACACTTTCTCCAGACCCAAATGAAGATACCCGAAGAAACGGTAAAAAACATCACCTTCGACCGAGTACATCGCCTTGGAGCTAAAAGAGGGGACAGCAGACGACCTCGTCCCATCGTGGCTAAATTTGAACATTTTAAGCAGAAGGATCTGGTTAAAAGTCACGGAAGAGAGCTCAAAGGCAAAGACTTCAGCGTTAATGACCAGTTCCCTAAGGAAATCCTGGATCGGCGCAGAGTTCTCTTTCCGCTGCGTAAAAAGTTTATCCAAGATGGGAAGAGAGCTGTCATCTCAGTGGATAAGCTTTATGTGGATAATAAACTTTACAAGGAGCGAGGAGTGACAGACTGGCTGTATTAGCCCAACATCAGGTCAGACCTTTATTTTTCTTATCAGATTCACTGGGTTTGAGCACGTCAGTAATAAACAGCTGCTAGATCCGTGTTTTAGATGATGAGTTCACCTGTTCATCATCACCTCACACCCCATCACCTTTTCTTTTTAGTTCTTTCTTCTTTTTTAACCTGTTTCTGTATTTTCCTTTCCTCTTTTTATCTGCTTCTTTACACCTGTATGGCACAACCACACAACTTTCCAACACTGCGTCAGACTCCACACACACACACACACGCACACGCACGCACACACACAGACACACACATGCACACACAGACCCACACACACACACACACAGGAACACGCACACACACACACACACACACACACACACACACACACACACACACATGGATATATTTAAGTCACAACACAATATCATAATTTATGCGTCAAATAATACAACCACAAACACTGTTGAATCCTTATTATTATTTACTTTTCTGTTATTTATTAACATACTATTTTATACATTTAGATACTTATTCCATCTTATTCACATGAAGGCGTCATATTTTAGCTACTCACACACACATCTATGGGTGCACTAAGATTTGTCTCATGGAACGTACATGGAACTGGCTCAAGAGATAAAAGATTAAAGATTTTTGATCAGTTAAAAAGAATGCAAGCAGACGTAATATTATTACAGGAGACTCATAGATCTGCCACATCGGCAGATGAACTTAAAACACCTGAGTTTCCCAGCATGTTCTCTGCCTGCTATAACTCTAGGCAAAGAGGGGTAGCTATTTTAATACACAAAAACATCAATTTCACAGTACTGGACACAGTTTCTGATCCAGAAGGTAGATTTATAATGTTAAAAATAACTATACAGAACCAACGCTTATGTATTGTGAGCATATACTGTCCAAATATTGATGACCCTCCATTCTTTCATAATTTTTTCTCTGTACTCTCCGAACACTTGGACTGTCCACTTATACTTGGAGGTGATTTTAATCTTTGGATGCATTCCTTAGACAGGCTCAGTACAGCTGGGACTCGGCGCAATTGGCAATCCACTAACATAGTTAAACAGTACATGAGTGATTATGGGCTTTGTGATGCATGGCGATCTCTTCATCCTAACCGTAGAGAGTATACTTTTTTCTCACACGTCCATCACTCTCATTCACGTTTGGATTATTTTCTAGTCAGCAGCTCATTGCTGGCTGACATTTCAGACACTGAGATACACCCTATTGTTGTCAGCGACCATGCTCCGGTTTCTTTAACTCTAGTAAACAAGAAAGCAATCCCACCAAGCAAAAACTGGAGGTTTAATACATCACTACTTAAAGATGAAGGTTTTATAGAATTTTTTAAAAAGGAGTGGGCTTTATATTTAGAACATAATGACCTGCCTGGAACATCAGCATCTATTCTCTGGGAGGCAGGAAAGGCAGTGATGAGAGGTAAAATAATCTCTTTCTCATCACATAAGAAAAAAACAGAAAATAAACGTATCCAAGGGTTAGAAGAAATCATTAAGTCTTTAGAGACATCCACAGAAGAAGAGTTACTGAGCAAATTACGTAAAGCTAAATTAGAACTTCATGGAATTATTGACAAAAAAACACAATTTTTAGCACAAAGACTACGAATAGAAAACTTTGAACATAGTAATTAATCCGGTAAATTTCTGGCCAGCCAATTAAAAATTAATAAAGAGAAAACTACCATATCTGCTGTTAAAGACTCAACTGGGAATATAGTTTATGACCCTGAAAGAATAAACAACACTTTCAGAGACTTTTACCAAACTTTGTACTCACCACAGATAAACCCATCAGATGACGAGATCGATGAGTTCCTTGATAGGATAACACTTCCTAAATTAACAGACAGCCAAGTTGCAGTCCTGGACTCGCCACTAACATCAGCAGAGCTCCAGGAAGCCCTTAAATCCATGACTAATGGGAAAGCTCCAGGTCCAGACGGGTTCCCAGCAGAGTTCTACAAAGAATTCTGGACCATTTTGGCTCCAACATTTTTCAGAATGGTGAGGGAAATCGAAGAGAGCGGCAGATTACAGCCAAACATGAACTCAGCCAATATTAGTCTCTTGTTAAAACCAGGCAAAGACCCAGCATTTCCAACCAGCTATCGCCCAATTTCTCTTATTAATGTTGATCTCAAAATAATTTGTAAAGCCCTGGCAAAAAGATTAGAGAAGGTAACCCCCTTCTTAATACACCCTGACCAAACTGGTTTCATAAAGGGTAGACAGTCGTCCACTAATTCGCGTAGATTACTTAATTTGATAGATTTCTCTTACAGTAGAAACATAGAAACTAGTATATTATCTCTAGATGCAGAAAAGGCTTTTGATAGAGTTAACTGGAAGTTCTTATTTGCAACTTTACATAAATTTGGTTTTGGGAACTTCTTCATAAACTGGCTACAAACATTATACAGTTCGCCAATTGCACGTGTTAGGACGAACGACCAAATATCAGCTAGCTTCTGTCTTCAGAGGGGGACCAGGCAGGGATGCCCACTCTCCCCCTCACTGTTTGCTATCTTTATCGAACCACTAGCAGCAGCAATTAGGCAAACAACAGGTATTAAAGGGATAAAGTGTAATAAAATAGAACATAAGATCAGTCTTTATGCAGATGATGTTTTACTCTTCCTCCAGAATTCTCAATCGTCTCTGTCTCATTCAATAGAACTGATAAACTCTTTTTCAAAAGTTTCAGATTACTCTATAAACTGGTTAAAATCAACAGTTCTACCAATTAATTTCTCTTTTGTCAATTTACTTAATACTCAACTGGAGTCAGGTAATATCACATACCTGGGAATTAATGTCTCTCCCAAGTTAGCAGATCTAACCAAATTAAACTACATCCCACTTTTAAAGAAAGTGGAGGATGATCTTGCTAGATGGAAATCCTTACCAATATCACTGATGGGAAGAGTTGCTACAATTAAAATGATGGTCTTACCCAGAATAAATTACTTATTTTCAATGATCCCAAACAAACCACCAGCTGACTGGTTTAGATCTCTGGACTCCTCAATTACTAAATTCCTCTGGCAGGATAAACCTCCACGAATTAGCTTAAAAACGCTTCAGAAGAGCAAAGACAGAGGAGGACTGGATCTACCCAACTTTTATTATTATTTTTTAGCCAACAGGCTGCAATATATACCAAGATGGTTGCAAGATAACCCACTAGATGAGTCCTGGTTAGACATAGAACAGACAATTTGCAATACGATAGAGCTTTCAGACTTACCATTTATTAGCTCAAGCGTAAGAAAACATGAAGGCTTCAAAAGTATTAGTATCAGCACTTCTCTGACAGCATGGTGGGAGTATCTTAAAATGACAGAGTCTTCACTAGTACCATGCAGACGCACACCTATCTGGAATAATCCTGATATTTTGCAAAATAATAAAATGATGAACCTTCTGGACTGGAAAAATAAAGGAATCCTATACCTGGAAAACATATATGAAGGATTGGACTTCATCCCATTTAATAGAATAGTCTCCCAATTTGGAATAGAAAAGAATAGCTTTTTAGAATACCACCAAATCAAATCTGTAGTCAAACAAAAATTTAAGCTCAATAAAATAGAATTACAAACCCCGCCAAGGGTTTTAGACTTCTGCAATCTCAAACCCCCTAAACTACTGTCTAAAGTATATAAGACACTGTCCAAAATAGACGATAGAATAGCAATCCCTATTGAAAAATGGGAGGTGGATCTATCAGTCAGCTTTGACCAGAACTTCTGGTCCCAAACTTGTTTAAAAACTTTTAAAATGATCAGACACCCCAATTTACAATTAATTCAGTACAAAGTTCTACACAGAGTACACTATACAGGTCATCGGATGTTCAAGATGGGGTTTGTGTCGTCTGACATCTGTACACACTGCACAAACAACATTCCTGACAATTACGTTCATGCACTGTGGTCCTGTCCACCTGTCCAGGAATTTTGGGGTAGAGTATGTGAAGACCTGTCAAAGTCTCTGAAATGTCATATCCCAATCACCCCCTCTCTTTGTTTACTGGGAAACCTGGATGATGTCCCGATTGAAAAATCTTTGGTTCACGTGGTTCTGACTGCCATATGCATCGCTAAGAAAACTATCCTCTTGAATTGGAAAAATAGAGAAAATCTCTGCATTAACCAGTATAGAAATCTTTTGTTAGATCATATTGCACTTGATTTAGCCTCTGCTTCCACTTCA
Organism: Nothobranchius furzeri; assembly: GCF_043380555.1. Lineage (NCBI taxonomy): Eukaryota > Metazoa > Chordata > Actinopteri > Cyprinodontiformes > Nothobranchiidae > Nothobranchius > Nothobranchius furzeri. The sequence continues at coordinate 33,265,881 of NC_091749.1, forward strand.
AATAAATCTCTCTGGGCTCCTTTGATCGGTTCCATCACATAGCGGTGATGGGGGGCCGTTGATGATGTCCTGCGGGATGGTGTGGGTGGGGGGGTGGAGGGTCTGAGTTTGGAGTATCTGGATGTTCCCTGGGGATGGGTTCACTGGGGATGTCTGGCACTGGGGGGCCGTTCCCCCCCTCTGGAGGTGCTTGGGTTGCCTCGGGGGGTGTACTGCTGGCGGTTGTGAGTGGAGCCCCTTGGAGGTCTTGGCGGCGGCCATGGGTCACTGCCTGGCGGCTGCATTGCCCCTGGGTGGGTCTGGGTGGGGGCCTGGGGGCTCGGGGTGTTGGGGTGGCCGGCCCCGTGTGGGGATCTGGGCTGGGCCTTGGGGGTCGGGTCCCTACATGTACGCTGCCGGGAAGAAGGCAGGAATACGCAGAAGTACCTGGCCCGGGTTCGGGGGCGTAGGGCAGGCCCTGGCTCCTCTGTTGTCCCATCACAGGGGAGGGGGAGGTCCAGGAGGGGGAGGACCCAACCTTACCTGGATGTCTTATGTCTTATATATTCTGGAAGTTGTGCAAATGCAGGGATGGGCATAGATATTCTGCTGGGGTGGGGCTGGGTCGGCTCCCTCGGGCTCTGTGGGGCTCTGTGATGCTGCTGCTTTGGGCCCTGGCAGGATGGGCTGGGGTCTCCATGCCCTGGGCGGCGGTATGACAACGGAGGTGCCTATTGGGGTCAGTGGGGGAGCTGGCTCCCTGGAGGGCTAAGCCCTACCAGCCATTCCTCCCCATCCCCGTTTATTTCTCTCCTCCTGCTCCCTCACATCATCACACAAACATGCACATAGGACCTTGGGGGGTGGACAAGTCGAGGAGTGCGGGTATGGACCCCATTTCCGCATTCCTGTGGCTTCCTGCCCCCCAATTTTATTTGCACCTTATGCACTTCCACCGACGACATTCCACGCAAACATACACTTAGGGCCTTGGGAGTGAGCACATTCAACGGCACTTGGCAGGGGGAGTTCTCAGCCTCCTCCCGAGTGCCGGTGCCCACTTCGAATTTTAAACTGCATTTAGACACCAAGGGCTGTGGGTGCAAGTAGGGTGGTGCAGTGGCATCAGCTGGCATAGGCCAGAAAATGCCCGCACTGCCCGCTCACCACAGCAATAGAATACACCTCATTAACACACAACACTATGTTGGAGCAGGTGGAGGGAGACCAGGGGGTCTTAGCACACCTCTGTTGTTGCTTGGCTGCCTGGGGCTGGAGACTAGGAGGGAGATCTGGCCGTCTGGTTTGGGTCTGGGGTGGTGGGTTGCTGTGCTCGGCGGTGGGCGGGGGAGCCTGCTCATCAGCACCCCAGCAGAAAGGGTCAAACTCTGGTAACCGGTGGTGGTTGTACCCCATGTGCAGCATTACCGGGACCAGAGTGAATAGGGTGTGTATGGGGAGCATGAATGGGTGTCCGGCGTGTATTTTTGTAAGTCTTTGGTTGTATGTGCATGTGTGAGCATGAGGGAGGGAGTGTGTGACTGTGTTTGTGTATGACTGTATATGTCAGGTGGGGTCTTTGACTCCTCCCTTCTCCTGGGACCTCCTTTGATGATATAGATCTTCGTCTCCCCTCCCCCCTGTCACACCTGGTGTGGGTGTGATGCCTTGGTCTGCCTGAGTGTTCGTGGCTCCCGGGTCAGGGAGTTTAAGATTTTTGGCATCTGCCTGATCAATCCCGGTGGCGGCCTGGGGGGGTCTGGGTCCCTGGGCTCTGCTGGGTCCCCGGCAGGGGTGGTCGCCCCTGGGTCCCGGGTCGCTGGGTCCCGGACTCGGCCGGCTAGGGGGTGGGAGGCTGCGGGCAGGCCTGAGGACTTGCCGCTGATATCTCCCGGGGCTCTGCCGGCTGCTGGTTGTGGCCCCCCGGGGCGATCCTCTGTGCCTCTCGAGGGGGGCGGGGGCCTTTCTGGTTGCGGGCTCCTTGGGGTTCCTGTGTTCTGGGGCAGCGCCTGGATCTCTGGGACTTGGAGCTCCCCCCCGTCTCCTACGCGTCTTTGGGGGGCAGATCTGTGGTCCCTCACACTCTCTATTGGACGCTCCTATAGATAAACCTTACATAAACAAGCGCGTGTACACACACAGGTGCTCACATGGTGCTCTCATAAGTATGGGCTTGGGCACGTTCAACACATGTCTTAAGACTATGGTGGGCACTCAATGCACTGTGGTATATTATCGTGTGACTGTTTAGTTAAACAATGATTGATTATATATTTCTTCATCAAGTTGACGCAGTGATAGCTTGATTTTGTTATATTGGTGTTGTGTCCCATTTTTTGTTATGTTTTGCTTTTTTCTCGTCTCATTTTGCAGGTCTAGAAGCAGACTCTTGTTCATTATTGTTTATTTTTGTTGAACCCCCCCCCCACCTAACCCCCTCTCTCCCCACCTTTTCTCTTTTCCTTTCTCTTTCACCTCTGTCTCCGTGTCTGGTCGAAATTACAAAGCATTCAAAAACAATAACAATAAAGTTTTAAATATCAGGTGCGACATTAAAAGCAGACTCTTTGATGCTCCACCTGAGACATTAAAAGCAGATGCTCTGATGCTCCACCTGAGAGTAAAACTGTAAGGCTTGTTACCAGCATTCAGACATCAATTCTGCTTGCTTCACAGCCAGACAGGACACGTTAAAAAAAAAAAAAAAAAAAAAAAAAAAAAAAAAAAGATAACGCGAGTGCAGCTCTGAGGGCATCCATGCTGTCGGCTAGTGTAAACACAGGTCGCACACGTGATGTCAGCATTTTTTTGTCGCGGAAAGTGACGTTGCGGACCTTAAAACTCCGGTTTTGTCCGTCCACACGCAGACACCCAAAACGGAGAAAACGCAGATCTTCACTTTGGCCGGAGTTTTTAGAAAGATCCGTTTTCGTGTGAAAAAACTCCATTTTCGTGTGGATGACAGGCCAAAACGTAGAAAAATATCTACGTTTTGGCAGATCCCCGGCTACGTGTGGACAGGGCCTAAGACAAAGGCAAAAGATAAAAACCAAGCCAAGCCAACTTTATTTGTATAGTACCTTATAACAGCATGAAACTGATCAAAGTGCTCCACAGAAATAAAAGATATTAAAAACAATACACATTATGATATATAAGTAAAAACTAAAAGACTCTCATGTTGAGTTAAAAGCAAACGCATAAAAAAAGAGATTTGAAACAAGACAGAGAAGATGCCAACCTAAAGTTCAACAGCAGCGCGTTCCAAAGACTATAGGCCACTACAGAAAAAGCCCTGTCACCTCAGAGCTAACGTCTCGTTCTTGGACTTCCAGGAGCATCCTATCAGGAGCATAGCAGAAGTAAAGCAGAACTGATTCAGAACCAGGATGTACCTGAACTTTTCCTCTCTGCTGTACTGTAACCTTGAAACGGTTCATTTTCTCTGTTCTGTTGGTGCTTTTGGTCTGCTCCTTCCCCTAACTTTCTCCTCTGCCCTTTTTCACCAAAGGTGCTCTGTTTCCTTTTGTTTTGTCCTCCATCTCTCTGTCAGCAGGTCTACCCCATCAATACACAACTGTCAGTCAACAGAGTGACAATTGGCAGCTGTCGATGCAGTGTAGAGGGTCGCCACTTTGTATACAGGCTTCAGCTCCTAAAATGCTATCAGCTGCCAATACATAAACACACACACACACACACATACACACACACCCACACACACACCATTTTGTCTTTGCATCACTTGTTCGTCGCTGACACAGGAAAATTTGGTTTGGTACGAGCAAGATCAGATCAGATGGGCAAACAAAGAACCACCTTCTGTTCTGACTATTCATTCTTTAGTTACACACACACACACACACACACACACACACACACACACACACACACACACACACACACACACACACACACACACACACACACACACACACAGATTTACTGATAAAGGTCCTTGACACTGCCTAGAGTCACTAAAGCATAGCTCCCCCTGCTGGAGACCTGTAAGACCTTTACCAATGACATTCCCGTAAACAGATTTACATTAAATGCTTGATTTAATCGTACATCTGTTTATTTAATCACTCCTCCCTTCATCTTTAATTCTTTTTATTTTATTTTCCTGCAGTTGTTTGTCATGAACCTTAGAAACATGAACCTCATGAATCCTCTTTTTACTGCTTCATTTTTGTTTTCTTTAGCTTCACTTAAGAAAATATAGCATATCCACGTAGAAAACATCTGGATGATTGTCAAGTTCTTTCTTAATCCCATCAGCAATTCACACATGCTGATGACCAAGCTGTGATAAACTCCAACAGGAGAGAGAGACAAACCAAACTAGATAAAAAGGATATAACAACACAGACTGGAAGGAGACATTCTATTCTTTACGAACATGGTGTCCATCTGCATGAGAAATGTGATTACAAATGAGACTGTGAGTGAGAGTGTGGAGTGCCACAGCTGGTACGGCATCTGGCTTGGCATATCGTTGCCCGGCCTCGCCCACTGCCTGCGTGCTCTATAATGTGGCTGTCGACAAGCCCATTAAGAAGCCATTACTAAATGCTCTGTCTCAGCTTCTGTTCCACGCCTTACAGCACAGGCCCAGGGGAACGCCGGCAACATGAAGGCGAAGGGAATAGAGAAAACCGTAAAACCAATAGGAGAAGGTCCGTTACAGAGCAGCAAGAAGGATGGAGATTTTGGGTTACACTCTTCACAACTGACAAAATTTGGTGTCATATTTTATACAGACGGGCTCTGAACTCATTTAATGCCTCACCATCAGAGCAGAGTAGCAGGTGAGAGAGTTTTGCCTGAGGCTAACGGAGGCCCTGACATCAAGTTTTCACTCTCAGGAAAAGTTGTAGGCACACCTAAATAATTCACACAAGTTACAGTCATCCCTATGGAGTTTTAGACGTCAGAAATAAAATTTTAATACATTTAATTCAACATTCTCAAAGCTAAAGCTGCTCACAAATATTTAAAATTGGTAAGTGACATTTTTAATAATTACCTTCACTTATGAGACAAAATTAAACTGACTACTAAAACCCACGTATTCTAAGCAGTGATGGATCTAGAAAAAAGAGGGACTAAAGGAACTGGGCAGGGTGGCAGCAATAGGCGTTTTCACTTTTATCAGAACTTCGCAGTATCTACACACATCTACACACTAGACACACAGCATGTACATGTCTCCACTCAGCGAGCCATTTTGAGGAACCAGTGGAGTCCCTCAACAGTGGCAGGTACTCGGCATGGCCCGGTAGAGTCGCTGACGAGGACCCGGGGTTAACTCATGCTGAACAGTTGTAACAAAATAGGTTTGCGCTGCTTTAAAACCATCCATCTGTTATCTACACCCGCTTACCCACGCAGGTCACAGAGGGCTAGTGCCTATCTCTAGCAGTCTTCGGACAAACAGGCAGGTACACTATGGGCATGTTGCCAGTTATTCGCATGACAACACAGATACACACTCGAAAGGGCAGTTGCTCCCCTGTAGATCTGGCCCTGATTTTACTAATTAATAAAATGTACCTGCCACGACCGGCCGACCGTCCGTCCGTCCGTCCATTTTCATTCGCTTATCCGGAGTCGGGTTGCAGGGACAGTAGCCTAAGGCAAGAGGCCCAGACTTCCCTCAACCCAGCCACTTGGTCCAGCTCCTCCGGGGGAATCCCAAGGCGTTCCCTGGCCAGGTGAGAGACATAGTCCCTCCACCGTGTCCTGGGTCTACCTTCAGGTCTCCTCCCGGTTGGATGTGTCCAGAAAACCTCACCAGGGAGGCATCCAGGAGGCATCCTGACCAGATGCCCGAGCCACCTCAACCTCAACGAGCCCCTCCCGAATGACCGAGCTTCTCACCCTATCTCTAAGGGAGAGCCCAGCCACTCTGCGGAGAAAACTCATTTTGGCCGCTTGTATCTGTGATCTCGTTCTTTTGGTCACTAAGTAAAGCTCCTGACCATAGGTGAGGAAAGGAACGTAGATCGACAGGTAAATCGAGAGCTTTGCCTTCTGACTCAGCTCTCTCTTCACCACGACAGACCGGCACAAGGCCCGCATCACTGCAGATGCAGCACCAATCCGCCTATCGATCTCACGTTCCAGTTTTCCCTCACTCGTGAACAAGACCCCGAGATACTTAAACTCCTCCACTTGGGGCAGGACCTCATCCCTGATCTGGAGAAGGCATTCTACCCTTTTCTAAATCAAGACCATGGTCTCAGATTTAGAGGAGCTGATTCTCATCCCAGCTGCTTCACACTCGGCTGCGAACCGCTTCAGTGAAAGCTGAAGATCACGTTCTGATGAAGCCAACAGGACCACATCATCTGCAAAAGCTCCTCAGGCCTCCAAAACAGATGCCCTCCACACATTCGCTGCACCTACAAATCTTGTCCATAAAGGTTATGAACAGAATCGGTGACAAAGGGCAGCCTTGGCGGAGTCCAACTCTCACTGGGAACGAGCCCGACTTACTGCCGGCAATGCGGACCAAGCTCTGACACCGGTCATACAGGGACCTAACAGCCCGTATCAGAGGGCCTGGTACCCCATACTCCCAGAGTACCCCCCACAGGACCCCCCGAGGGACACAGTCAAACGCCTTCTCCAAATCCACAAAACACATGTAGACTTATTGGGCAAATTCCCACGCACCCTCCAAGGTCCCCCTAAGGGTATGGAGCTGGTCCGGTGTTCCACGGCCAGGACGAAAACCACATTGCTCCTCCTGAATCTGAGGTTCAACAATCCGACGGACCCTCCTCTCCAGAACTCCTGAATAGACCTTACCAGGAAGGCTCAGGAGTGTGATCCCCCTGTAGTTGGAACACACCCTGCTGTCCCCCTTTACAAATAAGGGGACCACCACTCTGGTCTACCAGTCCAGTGGGACTGCCCTGATGTCCACGCGATATTGCAGAGCCGTGTCAGCCAACACAGCCCCACAACATCCAGAGCCTTAAGGAACTCCGGGCAGATCTCATCCACCCCTGGAGCCTTGCCACAGAGGAGCTTTTTAACCACCTCAGTGACCTCAGCACCAGAGATTTGTGAGGCCAACCCAAGGTCCCCAGACTCTGCTTCCTCACTGGAAGATGTGTCGGTGGGATTGAGGAGGTCTTTGAAATATTCTGCCCACCGATCCACAACGTCCTGAGTAGAGGTCGGCAGCACACCATCCCCACTATAGATACTATTGGTAGTACACTGCAGTTGACAGCTCTGCCCCTTTCTTCACCCGAGTGTCTAAGACATGCGGCCGCAGGTCAGATGAAACAACCACAAAATCGATCATCGGGCTGCAGCATAAGGTATCCTGGCGCCAAGAGCACATATGGACACCTTTTTGTCTGAACATGGTGTTCATTATGGACAATCTATGACTAGCACAGAAGTCCAATAAAAAAACACCACTCAAATTCAGATCAAGGGGGGCCGTTCCTCCCAACCACAACTCTCGAGGTCTCACTGTCATTGCCCACGTGAGCGTTAAAGTCCCCCAGCAGAACGAGGGAGTCACCGGAAGGAGCGCTTTCCAGCACCCCCTCCAAGGTCTCCAAAAAGGGTGGGTAGTCTGAGCTGTAGTTTGGTGCATAAGCACAGACCACAGTCAGAACCCGTCCCCCCACATGTAGGCGGAGGGAGGCTACCCTCTCATAAACCCCAACGTACAGGCACCAAGATGGGGGGCAACTAGTATGCCCACCCCTGCTCGGCACCTCTCAGTGGGAGCAACTCCAGAGTGGTAGAAAGTCCAACCCCTCTCAAGGAAACTGGTTTCAGAGCCAGAGCCATGTGTTGAGGTGAGTCCGACTATATTTAGTCGGAACCTCTCAACCTCACACACCAACTCAGGCTCCTTCTCCACCAGAGAGGTGACATTCCATGTTTCAAGAGCCAGCTTCTGTAGTCGAGGATCAGACCGCCAAGGTCCCCACCCTCGACTACCACCCGTCACACACTGCACCCGACCCTTTTGGCCCCTCCCACGAGTGGTGAGCCCATGGGAAGGGGGACCCACGTTTCCTCTTCTGGATCCCCGTGACAATTCTTTTCACATTTGGACATTAGTCCTTTAATCTGATTAAGATGTTTAATACAAACACTTTGTGAGCTGATACAGAAACATTAATGAGAACAGGTTGTGCTGCTAAAACATAGAAAAGTTCAGTGCAAAATTCCTGATGACTTCTCCTTAGCAATCTGTAATGGTTTGAACTCATGTATTCAGGCTTCCTGAATGAAAATCCATCCATCCTTTGTCTGAACCCGCTTTGTCCACGTGGGGCCGCGTGCGGGGGGGGGGGGGGGGGCTACCTCCAGCGGTCAACGGGCAATCAGGCGGGGTACACTCAGGACAAACAATCACACACACACGCACGCACACACACACACACACACACACACACACACACACACACACACACACACACACACACACACACACACACACACACACACACACACCTAAGGACAATTTAGACAGACCAATTAACCTAACAGTCATGTTTTTGGACTGTGGGGGGAAGTCGGAGTACCCGGAGAGAACCCACGCATGCACAGGGAGAACATGCAAACTCCATCCAGAAAGATCCCAGGCTGGGAAGCGAACCGAGGACCTTCTTGCTGCCAGGCAACAGCTCTAACCACTGTGCAGCCCGAATGAAAATCATAACATGAAAAAAAGAAATCTGTGAATATTGGCTGTGTTCTCACCCATTACTGGTTCATGACCCGAACATGCTTAAGGTGAAGCAAAAAAAAAAAAATAAATAAATAAATAAATAAAACGAAGCACAAACTGCTTTGTGTCTCATTCCTGAGCAGAGCTGTGTAGAATCCCATAAGTAAAAGCTTTTTTATATGAAAAATAAATGTTCTGAAAAGAGTTTCAATCAATCAATAAATAAAAGAGCTGGTGTTCAGCAGCGCCCTGACACACATGTCTATGAGAGAGTGTGTGGATCTGACAGCAGAGAGGAGAGCGCAGCCTTTAATAGGTCAGAAACAGTTGGTGTACAAATACACTGGACAAATCAACGGATGATTCAACACCTGATTATTAAAATATTCAACATCTGCAGCCCAACAACTTACTGACCACTTATTGACCGATTTGAGAAAAGGCTTTCTGTCACCAGTTTGTTAAAATCAGGTCTCTTTTTCCATATATTTTCAATTTTTTCCATTCTAGTTTTGTATATTTTATTTCTTCACTTCAATCAATAAATAGAAAACAAAGATGACAAAGTAAAACGACACAGAGTTTGACTCATGCTCTTTAGTTGAAACAAGGAAATGCCGGTTACTCATGTTCCCGTGAATATTCTGATTTGCATATTCAGGTTTCTCATCAGGCATGCACAATCCCTTTCAATATTTCAGATGTCTTGACTTTCTCTCTTCCCACTCTGGTGATCAGTCTTTTTGAAACATTAAAACGAAGATAGTAAAATTGCTCTAAAAGGAAACAAATTAAAGCAGTTTAACCTTAACAGCAAAAAATAAATAACCACACACACACAAAAAAATAAACTTAGACCAGCTTCTTTGTCTATGGCTTAACCAACATAAAAAATAAGTCTTGTGATTGAGTAAATTTTTAAATTTAATACTTCTTACTCTTGTTCTTTTACTTGTGTAAACAATTTGACAGCAAAGCTATTTAACAACATTTGCTCATAAATCTGACTTGACAACCTGTTGTAAGCTACTATGATCTTTATGAGCAGACGGTGCTCAGGAACTGTTGCTTAACTGCAACAAAAGAGCAGTTCAGGTAGAATATTAAAGCTTATGAAACCATTTATTTCAGTAATCTAGCTTAAACTGTGAATCTAATACTTCAGCCAGCTGTCCATTGAGGATATCGGAGACGTGTGGATATTCGGCCTGATGATCACTGGATTTCTCCTGATTGGAGTGGGAGGATATCTGCTTTGCTGGAAATTTGGGAAGACGGGAGCAATTGGAGGGCGACCCACGCCCACGGAAAGCACCGTCCATGTGGATACTTCAAAGACTGGGACGTTACTCGAGGTGAATCGTAAGCTGGACAATGTTCTAGCTGCGATACCGGTATTAGTGCGCAAAATGGATGTCATCTTGGAGAGAGTCACCGGACGGTATGGACAGGTTTAAAAACCCAAAATTGGATTCATTGAAGGACTGGAATGGTCAGTTTAAAGACTGAAGGCAGAGAGGGAAATTATCTCAGCCTGACCCAAACAAATTCTTGTTATCCGAATCTGACGCCCTGGTAGCGTTGAGCGGAGAGCAAATAAAACCCCCATGAAGGAATGCAGACAGATGCTGTGAAAACCCAACCTACACCCCCCCCCCCCCCCCTTCAGATTGGGGGACTTCAGCCTGGCGAGGTCATCAGTCTGTAGGAGTCAATGTACTCTTTGCTTCTTCCAAGATCTCCCTCCCACCTGTGACTGTACAGCAGATGAGCGGCGTAGATGCCCCCCCCCCCCTCCTATTGGAGTCTCATGTTATGTTGTGTTGTCTGAAGTCTGTTGCATATCTGTCTGAGGTCTTTTTTTTTTTGCAGAGCAAAGCTGCTCTCCCGGTGGAGGGTAACTCTGAAGAGGCTTTTTTTCCCTCCACCTGAACCAATCCTCATGTAACCTTCTTATCTCTATTAAGGTAGCGCGACTTGGGTTGCGAATGACCACAGTCATCAATTCTTGTCGTGTGTCTTGCCCATGTATGTGTGATCTCTGAATTGTGTGTACTGAAACTCTAATTTCCCTCTGGGATTAATAAAGTATTGATTGATTGATTGATTGATTGATTAATATATGAGACAAACTCATCACATGCAAAGCCAGATTTTTCAAGCCTTTATTTGTTTTAATTGTGGTGATTATGGCTTACAGCTTTTGAAAGCCCCACATTCGGTCTCAGATATTTAGAATATTGTGAAAATGTTGAATATTCTAGAGTCAAAGTATAATCAGATAATGAACCCAAAACACTCGCAGGGTTCCTTTAGATGGTCTCTCAGTCTAAGCTGAATTACTGACATAAATGGATTCTGTACCATATTCTCATTTTTCATGGGTTACCTGCAACATGACATGTACACAAGCATGAGCATCTAAACACGCTCACTGTCTCTTCCAATCAGTCCCAATTCATAAAACATAAATATTAATTTGGCTGTAAAACATTTTTTTTCTTTATCAGGAACACATAATGAAAAATGATCACCGTGACAAGTAGCCTTTGAACTTTGGACAATATATCCACAGCTACTGTGAGAACCACAACATAATGAACACTTCCTTTATTGGTACTTCTCTTGATTTTCTCGGGGAGTTAGAAGGTAAGTCAGCGCACCTCTTCGGCCCTGATCAAAGGTGCTGAGGGCGGCTTCATCTACTGAGAGAAGAGGAAAGGGAGGGGAAGAAAGGCACGCAAGACAAACATAAAAAAGGACAATTAATTACTTTTAGCAATGAGCTTTGCCACAAATAAATGTGTAAAAGAATGAACTTGACTTAAGGGAAGCAGACCAATAAGAAGCTCAAAGTGTGGCATCGTCTCATCTTTATAAATATGTTTCTTTCTTTGGCTGCACACCAACATTCGTGCAACAGCAAGGGTTCAGTTGGACCTATCAAATGCAAAGTGATGTGATGATTTTCAGAAGATTTATTTAGAAACTTGGGGAGAAAATCAAATATCTATTTTAAGTCCCCGTGAACATGGCTGCCACTGATCGTTCTCGTGTTTTATAAATGAGGATGAGGGTGTGCTTTTATCCTTTATAATTCACAAATACACTAACACAGTGCAATTACCGTGTGTGTGCGTGTGTGTGTGTGCGTGTGTGTGTGTGTGTGTGGGGGGGGGGGGTGTTATAGAGCGGTGAATTGCTCTTTTCATGAGTGACTCTGACAGGTTTCTCATCAGGCCCTGAAGCCTTGACTCCGTTAGACACCATGAACAACACTGTCTTCAAACAGCACACACACACACTAATGCATGCTTTATTGGGTGAAGGTGGATTTTCTGTAAACTTCAGTTTACTGGAGCAGCACTTGGTACCACACACGTGCACGTGTTTGTGCGTCTGCTCCGGCTGCTGGAACCAAGTGGGGCTCTTAATCATGGCTGTAACGGCCAACATTACCGGCAGCAACAGCGGGCTAATGATGAATGCCCGACCCACTGTGAAAAACCTGACCTCCTTTTCTGCTGCGATGCACAAAAAGCTCTTGTTCTTTCAGCGATGGACACAAAAACACCAGCGGTAAAGTGCACGCACAGGTAAAAGCCAGCTTCGTTGCATCCATCTTAGCAAAATCACAACTACTGAGTCAAAGAAACAGAAAAAAATGCACCCACCGTCAAACCCCCACTTTGCTCTTGCTTGTGTGATCTTGTCGTTGGCCTAGTTGTTAGGGGAATGCAACGTGCAGATATGACTGTGTGTGCTTTGACCTGTTCTTCAACTTCCCCACTCAACCAATTACTTGGATCATAAAGACAGCTGCACAACAGCAAGACAGAACTCTAAAAAATGATCTCAACGTTTCAAGAAGCCAGCAGGAGAAATCCTGATGGATGAGGAAAACGAGACAAATAAGTGGCGTAACATATAAGGTAAATGGACCAGAATAAGATGATAATAATAGGGAAGAAAAACATCAAAACGAGAGAGAGAGAGAGAGAGAGAGACAAGAGACAGATGTTTAAAAAAACAAGGAAGAATTTGTAACAAAGGTGGTGAATAGTTCTAAATGAAAATAAAGTTTCAATGAAGGACAAACTAATGTCAGGGACTGGGGCGGTTCGAGGTTCTTGCTCTGCGGCTACCACATGTGATCCCGCCTGTCACTCACACTCCATCGCCATGACAATCATCATAATGTCGACGCCTGGAGGTGGGGACGAGCCTGTCCTTGTAACAAACAGAAGCCTTCCTCGATCTGACACTAACAACTCCTGAGAAAATCTCCCACAGACACACACACACACACGCACACACTTATATCAAAAATAAAAGCGCAGAAAAATCAGAGCCTGTTCCGTTTAGATTTACTTTGAAAGCTTTATTTATCAGCAACAATGATGTGATGTGAGATGTTACTGTCACCGATTTTAGACCCGTTGCATGTGCTGTCAAACACACTCATGCTGCAAAATGCAGCATGGGGCTGCCTGCTTGTGTAGACAGCAGTGTGTGTGTAGATGTATACAAATCTGTAAAGTACAATAATACATATTCACAGATGATAGACAGTTGAAACAGGAACAGAGAGAGGCATTGTGAACATGTGTGTGTGTGTGTGTGTGTGTGTGTGTGTGTGTGCGTGCATGTGTTAGCCACAGGGAAGAGAGCAGGGACTTGTCAAACCGAGGGAGATATGGCAAACTGGATGGTGATGCCAGCCTTGTGTGACAGCTCATTCACATACGTGGACACATGCTGTAGCTCACACCCCCCAACCTGCCCTGGTCCCACGCTCCAGAGCTGTGAAAGCTGGGATGTGGAAGGAAAATGAGACTGGTGGAACCTCCCTTTAACTGGAGGCTGACTGGTGTGTGTGTGTGTGTGTGTGTGTGTGTGTGTGTGTGTGTGTGTGTGTGCGTTTGTGGTGGAGTGGGGTTCAAAGTGTCACATCAATTTGTGGCTGTGCTGCTTCTGAAAGAGGCTAACCCCACTGCCACTTAAGTTTAGCCTGTCAGTGAACAGCACACTGCCAGACAGGACACATACATGCAGCAGTAAACACACACACACACACACACACACACACACACACACACACACACACACACACACACACACACACACACACACACACACACACACACACACACACACACACACACACACACTGCAATATGCAGACCTATGTGCTTTAGATTAGATGTGGTAATTATTTTACATAATTGAGACGTGAAACGTCTACATGCAGAATTCTATCTGACTACATAAAATCTAAGCGGAATCAGTTGTTTAACTGAAGTAAAAAACAAATGCAAAAGGACGAGATTGCATTCTTTTTTGTCCAAAACTAACTTAGAAGTCAGCTGATCAATTCCAAAGAAGTTTTAATGCATTTGCCTGAAATGCTATTTTTTAGATATCTGAGCCTTGAGTGGGACCAGTCAGCTGATGTTGAGTTGGTTGTTAGACACCCCCAGGGGTGACCTGGCCAGGGCCCCGGCCCACTTTAACCACTCGTCTCCATTAACAAGCTCCCAGATATTATTACGCTCCCCTGGGACCAGACGTGCTCTAACCAACCATTTACCCTCTCCCTCTCTTTTCTACTTCTCTCACACACATCCGCCTCTCTCTGCCACCATGTTACTCTATGAAAAAAGACAGCAGAGAGAAAAATATGAGATTGATTTATTTGCTTCGGTGTTCTTTGCAATAGAGTCCTTGCTCACTCTTTCTTCGGCCTTCTCTCTCCCTCTCTCTCTTTCTTCGCAAATTGAAACCAATTAGCGGGCAGAGCACTTGTAGTGGGGAATGTAGGGCAAGCGAGGAGTAATAAAAAAGTATTGACTTTTCTGTGACTGTATGCTGCGTGAAAGGGGTGCTGCGGCCTTGTCCGACATGAAAGGAGCTCCATTAATTTCACTTATTTCACCCAGGCCCCTGTCAGAAGGCCCTAATGCATCCCAGACACACTTCTCACATGCAGGCACTCAGACGGAGCAACACTGCTCCTGCCTGGTTACCAAATTAGTTTATATTATAAATCAGCCTGAAGAAGAGTAAGGAGTGCAGGGAAATAAAGGGGTACATTTTAATTTTTGAGATTGAAAGCACAACATTTCATTCATTCATTGGTGATTCTTGTCTCTATTCTCCAATTTCTTTTTTATTAAAAGTCTAAGAAAAAACACGAGAACTAACCACAATCCTGCTCAAAAGGAAAACGTAAACAGCCACATTTATGGACAATATTTAGTGCATTGCTTACATTTTTTAATCAGTAATATTCAGTGACCTCAGCATATCAGCGACATTATAAAAAAGCCTTCAAATGAAGTATTTACAAATTGGAACCTGCAGGGTTTTTTCTGACTGTGCATTTGAAAAAAAAATGTCGGACAGCATTCACAGTAAGACATGTTTAAATTCAAACACAGGAAAGATGCAACGATTTATGCAATATGCTGGATAAATGTTGCTTTATAAAAGATGATATTAGCATTCTGTCATTTAGCTCACTCTTCTGAAGGGCTGTTGTTGATTAAAGTAGTTAAAAAAGCAGAATAACTTTTGTTTGCTTCATGTGCTTCTTATACACAATTCATCATTAGGTAAATTCTATTTATTGGAATTTTTAACGGCACTGAATCTATGTGAGTGTCTAACCTTGTGTTTGCATGTAAATGCAGGCATATGAGTGTGTGTATGATAGAGGCCGACAGCTCCGATGAGTCTCCGTGTGTGTATGTGTGTGCTGAGAAAGAGCGAAGAGTGAGAGGCTATCTGGAGACAGAAACTAATCAGTGTGTGTGAGATAAGAAAGCAGCCTTTATGGTGTATGGTAATCAGCCCCCCCCCCGACCTGCCACCGCCATGCATAATCACCACGACTTATTCACATGATTGATGAAATATGCGTCTGTGAAATCTGAGCCACGTTTGTTATCATCCTGTTTTCTCCTCTCTCGTTCCTTTTCTCTCAATCTTTTTTGTCTAATTCAACCTCTCTGCCCTGTTCCGTGTTATCCCTGCGCTGCAGTGGCCTAAGATGTTTGGAAGCATGTACAAACAAGAAATTACACACACAGCATGGGGTTTTTTCTGCACACATGCATGCATTCAACACCACACACACACACGCATGCACACACTCCAGAAATAATATGATCCACTGAAGCTGCAAAAACGTGTTGTCATCGTTAAACATGAAAACAGACTACAAGGATCATTTGGATGATACGTACGATAGTCATCACAAGATAAAGATATGATGTGGCAAATAAAGATTAGACAAAAGTTGCACAGTGGAGTTTTGTGAAGTTTTGCATTTACTAAAAAATGCCCAGATGCTAAGTTTTGTTCTTGTAAAGACTTTCATTCAGCACAAGTTAGTGCACATTAAAATGCATTTTACTTTTCAGTTACACTGTCAAAAAAAGTTAGAATAAAGATGGTTTCTGAAGATTCAACAATAAAAAAAAAGACATCTCGAGTCATAAAATATAGAAGAATTCCACACAGGAGACAGAATGATAAAATGGTTTCAAACGGACTTGGATCTGGGCTGAGAGTAGGTGTGAGGGGTACAAGGAGAAGGTGGGGGCCGAGACTGAGAGTAAGATTAAGACTGCGGCTGGGGCTGGTGAATTAGGGCCCGCAGCCTCGGGGTGCTATTACACATCCATAATGAGAAACGGAGAAGAGGGAGGCTTGTCTTTGCACTTCGACACACCTCAGATTAAATATGCACAATTCCCATGCAAAACGGGCTGTGAACAGCCAGCGCCGGCACTGCTGTCTAATCCCCCGCGCTGGAGTTGTTTCAGCCAGGGTTAACAGGCTCATCAGTCAACACAGCCGGCTTTGAACAGGACATCAAGGCCATTTGCAGGTTTAAGTGTTTGTGATCGCTTCCCCTTCGCCATACTGCACAACACCAACGACTCACACACACACACCCCTGTGCTGGCCTCTGGACATACGAGCCTGTAATAAGACACATTCAGGCATATGCATACATGAACCATCGCAGAGATAAAAGTGTGACTTTCAAACACATCAAGTGCAAAACCAAGGATAGAAAACACAAATGCACACTGAACAAATAAAACGTGCATGTAGCGGCACCTGCTTTCACATGTATAGCAGGTAACACCAAGACACAAACACCCTGATTAAAAACTGCATCTTTAATTTGCATTTAAAAGATGTTTTAGGCAAGTTTTTGATGGCAAAATATCTTATGTGTGCCTTCAAAATGTATCCTGTCTGCAGCATCCTTGGTGTCCGTCTACAACACAGCTTTAACACAAACTATTTGCATTTCACAGCCGGGTTTGACTTCTATCACCAACACACTGCTGTATGAGAGGGCTGTCATGTTTCTCAAGTATGTGTGCGCCGTATTGTGAACTCAGCTATTTGATGGGTGTATGGGGGAAAAAGTTGCGAGTGGGTATTGCAGATGAAGAAAACGGAACTAGTGTGCAAATAAACAAGGTAGCAAAGCAAAGACAGAGTGATGACAGGAGAAAGAGATGGAAAGTGATTATACCACACTACATGCAGCATGCTTCAGTGGAGCATATCTGCACAGGGACAGACCGTCCAATAAAGTACAGACATTCCTATTCGTCTTGTCTTCTTGCATCCATGTACGTGTGGAGAAGAAACCGCATCGACTGAAAACTAGTCATTCAGTTAGATTTTTACCGTATCTTACTATTACTTTGATGAAATACTACTACTCTCTACCCCGTTAAGAGTTGTGTTTTTGTCTAACATCAGTCAAAACTATATCTACACGTCAATAACTTATTTTTCAACTGAATCACGATCTCCCTTCTGCTGATTCAGCACTTTACAAGGTGGAGGGATTTGAGGAGCCACATGATCCGGTGGGTTGTGTCGTCAGCCACTGGTAGGGGTTACCATTGCAAACTGACCTCAGGGAAAGGGTCAGACTAAAAGTGATCCAAAGACACTGAAAGAGGAACACCAGAACAGGTAGGATACCTCACCTGGAACAGGGAGAAAGGAACACCGTTCTGGTAAAAGAATGAAAGACTAATGATAAACCTGGTCAACCTGCACGTACTGTATACAGCACTTTTCTGAGTGAGAGGACTCCAAAGCACTTTACACTACAATCATTCATTCATATTCACACACACACACACACACACACACACACACACACACACACACACACACACACACACACACACACACACACACACACACACACACACACACACACACACACACACACACACACACACACACTTGAGCTTTGGCTCCCTGAGATCAAAGTCAGGTGCATAGGAAGCTGGGCTTGCTCACCCTGAGCATCATAGCCTGGTGCTGGACATTCACTCCTCTGTATCAAAAGGAGTCAGTTGAGGTGGTTTGGGCATCTGACTGGTCACCTTCCTCTGGAGGTTTTCCAGGCATGTTCCACTGGGAGGAGACTCCAGGATGAGACCAAAATCTGCTGGAGGGCTTATATATTCACTTTGGCCTTGGAATGGTTTGGGATCCCCCAGGAGGAGTTGGAGAATGTCACTGGGGAGAGAGATGATGGGCCTCCCCTCCTGGACCTGTTATCTCCACAACCTCACCTTGAATAAGCAGAAGAAAACGGATGGAGGAGTGGAATCATAATCTCTGGGTCTCATCGACTGTTAGAAGCTTGCTCATTGGGGTGTAATGTAAAAAGGGGATTTAACAGAGTTTAAGATGTGTGCTGTTAACCAAACACACACAGACTAACAGCCACGGTGCTGATCTGCCAATAACCAAGCCTTTGGACCACACCTTCACGGCTGCAAACAGTTATAAGACAATCAGGCTGAGCCAGAAACATAAGTCATTATTATTACTATAATTTTATTTTATTTTTTTACTTGGGCATGAGGATCAAAGGCAGTGCAAATACCTTTTAAAACTACTTTCTAAATATTATGGATGTGTTATAAATGACCAGCCATTTAGATCTTTTTTAGAGATCTGCGTAGAGATGAGCAGAAGTTGGACTTTCTTTTTAAACTCCAAACTACATGCTGAGTCCTGTGTGTAACGTCCAACAATGGTCAGTTCAGGGTTTCCCTTACATAGCCGTAGCCGTGGCGGCCCGCCACGGCTGAAATCCCACCGCCACGCCTACAAGATCCCAAGTTTTTTTTTTTTTGCACCGTTTCCCGAAGAACAAGCGGGAACTACTATGTTGTCGCTTGTGATCACAGCTGGTAGGCAGCAAGGAGGAGCAGGCAGGGCAAGGTGAAGTTACAGCATAAGTTACTGAGTTTAAAATTAGAAAGGTAGCAGTGGATATAATGCTTTTTGGTTCACATGTTTCAATAGCATTAAGATAAACGAGAGTTGCCGATCTTGACAGGGTTTCCTCCAGTGCTTATTAGGTCAGATTTTCCTCCCCCCACCAGGCTAAGCATCACTTATTCATGTAAAATGTATTTATTTTTTCATGTCTGACTTTAACCGCATCTAATACTGTATTACGGCGTGAGCGCAACAGCGACAACTTAAGATCGATGTGTGAGCAGCCTGAGAGGTCGGGTGTTTTCATCTGAACCCTTAAAACCTCCAGCAGGCTATGCTGCACTATTGACGTTTTAGCACGCGGCGCTAACAACTTAGCAACGTGACATGTCTCAGAGAAAGCGTAAAAACACGTTGGACGCTTCTTCTGAAGCGGGAAAATAACACTTCTTCTTAAGCAGAGCACGACATTGCCTCGGCTCGTTCACGGCCGAGCCGGACTGAGCTCGATAACATTGACCCAGCACAGCCGCTGGGTCATTGGAGCTGCCCCGTGACTGCCTGATGGAAAACCAGCGGGTTTCATCAGACTCGTAAAGTTTCTTGTTTTTGCTGGGGATCCCCTGTATTTTACCGCTCCCTCCTGCAGTCTTCCCCTATTAAAATTTAAAATGCTTCTGTAAATCCCGTTTATCAATTGGAAAAACTCTGCCCCTGCCAGCTGCAGTAAATGTAGTCTCCAAATAATAAATAAGAGGTGCATTTATCTGTGTATCTCCTTTGATCCACATTAGTGATATTCTCAGCAGCATTTATTAGATGCATCTAACCTGTTCTATTTTTCTCTGAAATGAGATCAAATTAGTGCTTCTATGGGTTGTCTCCACTCTGCACTAGAAATTTTTACTTTATTTAGAGATGTGTCATAATTCCCCCACCCCCACCCCCCCACCCCACCCCACCCCCATCGCCACAGCTGGAAAAATTCCTAGGGGAAACACTGCAGTTTTCACCTACAGATTGACCCACATGTCATCGGTCATCTGCAGACATAAATTCCATTCTCTAGTGTGTATTTTACATCCTAGCTTCCTACAAACCCAGAAGGATACTGCAGCCTTGTTGACATTTCAGGAGGACCAGGATGTCAGGCTGTGTTGCTAAACAGAGCCTTCTTTTGATAACACCGCAGGATTGCTCACTCTGAATAAAGTGACTATTTTCAGCTCATATGAGTTAATTAATCGTGAAATGAATGAACAAATGTTATATGAATAATAATAATGTCTTGATTAATCTGTGCTTAAATTACTGAAGTTTGAAATGAAGGTTATTATTACATTGAAAGATTTATATATGATGATCAGTAATGTTGGATATGACAAGTGAATCATCATCTACACTCAGACACAAGGTTCATTAGAGATAAATTAAAGTTAAGTTCAACGTCATGACACATAGATTTTTTCATAGCCGCAAATCAGAGCATCCTGTATCTGAAAGAAGGCATGATGTTCTGAGTAGGGCCCGACCGATATGCTTTTTTTGGGACCGATACCAATATAAAACTTTTAACAAAGGCTGATAGCCGATATAATGGCCGATAAATCTCCCTCACAAAAAAGAAATAAATACAAATGTTCTTAAGATTAAACCCTTCATTCTCTGCCTTTATGCTAAGTTATTTCTCTGTTACACACCAAAGAACTGTCTCAATAACTCACTAGGTTTTCCAAGTAATGCAAATAAGATTTATTTTGCAATCTCAAAAATAACAGAACACACAAACTCAGTCAGTATGAATCTAACATTCAAGTTTTTTGTTTTCTGAGTCTGTGGCGTTTTACACTTTTGTGTTTTGATCCTTTCCAAAGCCGACAGTATTAGGAAAATAAAAATAAGATACGTTAAATGACTAGTATGTGGCAATGTATAAGCCTTATGTAAAATATAAGGCTGAAAATATACAATAGATTTCTTCTATTGTAGAGAGGAATGTTTATTTTCTCGTATTACCGCCCCCCCTCCTCTCCCAGCTAGGGAGAGGAGGGGGGACTCCCTGCACAGCGTTTCATTGCTTTGTTGCCAACCCCTCCTCGCCCGTCCTCAGCTGCGACAACGGTCGTGTGCTGCCGAAGCGCCGCGAAACGGGGACTGCCTTCATTCGTCGCCCTTGTTATCCTATTCTATAGGCCACATGGGCCGCCGAAGCGCAGCGCGCCGGTGCTCCAGCCCGCGCCCTGCAGAGATCGTTTCGGCGTCTGCACTAATTTTTTCGTGAGCCTTGGGTGAACCGCGTGAATTTGAAAAGACTGCTGAAGAAGAGCGGAGGAAATTGTCTGAGAATATTCCAGAATGTCTTCCAGAAAAAGGCCAATGTTACTCACTAACTGCCCTGCATGACTAAAGGGGAAGCAGCATGAGCTCTGCATAGAGCGTAATGCTGCGGCGGTTTTATTTTATTTTTTCAGGTTAACTTTTCAATACGAGGCCACGAGGCACACAATAAACATAGGAAGCATGTTGAGGGGAAACATACTTTTGTCATTGCTTATTTTACCGTTCAACTTACCACTGACACAACAAATATGCTTAAAACTGAAGATTTACCTCCTGCTTCCTCATCACCGTCCTCTCTGCTTGACCGAATTGCTTCTGCTGCCCCGCTGCATGTGCTGTGACGGTGGCTCCACCCCCCGCGGAATGGAGCCACACAACATGAGTTCATAAAGCTGGCGCCATCTGCTGGATAGGTAGCGCAATATCGGCCATATCGGCCGTCTTTTTGGCCGATAGCCGATAGTGTTAATGACCCCTATATCGGCCAATAATATTGGCCGGCCGATATATCGGTCGGGCCCTGGTTCTGAGGTTTGCTTGTTAACACCCCTTAACATGGCACGTCCCGGTTGGCCAAGAAATAATAATATGATAATATTAAAACAGAGCTCACTTGATGGTGAATCGGTTCTAGAGAAAGCTACAGACAGGCCATCCGGAGCGAACCCTCTTTAACCCAGGGCATTTTTGACAAGCTGTCAAAAACCCTGCTACACGCTGAAGCTGACACAGCAAACGGTTCCTACAGAACAAAGCTGATACTGTCATGACTCCCAATCCTTCACCCTCCTCTTCATGCAGCACACCTGGTCTCATCATCAAGCCCCAGCCAAGCCCTGTTTCCCTGACTACCACAATCAGCTTCATCCAATTCACCTGCTTCTGACTCCTCAGCTCATCACTCACACCTGTTTCCCCTGCTACAAAAGAACCAGCCATCCAGTCATTCAGTGCCAGATTATTGAAGACTTTGTGCCAGTAAATTCTCCAGCAATTCACCCTGCCTGATCTCCGCCTCCAGACCTCGTTTTTCTCCTGACCCCTGCCTGAACTCTGCCTGCCTCCACGACCTTCGCCTGTCCTCAACCTCGCCTTTT
Source organism: Nothobranchius furzeri (assembly GCF_043380555.1). Taxonomy (NCBI): domain Eukaryota; kingdom Metazoa; phylum Chordata; class Actinopteri; order Cyprinodontiformes; family Nothobranchiidae; genus Nothobranchius; species Nothobranchius furzeri. Next base: position 33,288,288 of record NC_091749.1, read on the forward strand.
GCCTGTTCCCCGTATCTGCATGTCTGATCTGGTTTTGACTCTCGCCTCCTCTCCGACTCTGTCTCCAGCCTCGCCCGACTCTGGTAACTCTGCTTCAAATAAAGACTTTTTTAAATATATTGTTATTGTGTTTGGCGTCTTCACAGGTCTTCCTAGTTCAGTTCATGACAGATACAGTTCCAACTCCCTAAGAGTCCTTCTAAACGCAAATGATTTCATCTATCTGTCATGATCCGGGGCCAGCCAGCCAGCCAGCCAGCTCTATACACTTAAAACTAGCAGCATAGCTGACATTTTAACACTAGTCAGAAGGCAGGAACCGCCCCCTCCTCCTTCGCTGCTCTCTCATTGGCTGAGAGTTTTCAATCATCTTCTGCCTAAAAGGAAATGTGCACCCACACATTTGGTACATCAATTCAACCTGCTTGGTCCCAGGAGTTTTGTATTAACTTGATATTGTGTTCTGCGTTTCCATGGCAACGTGCTTAGCAACAACATTTAACAACATTTTAGACACAACTGTATCAACATACTTTAATATAGAAATGTTATTCAAAGTTTAAAAGAGTCATGTGACATTGTACATTGTTTTGTTAATGCAGACTCCTGTCATCTGTTACCATGGCAACACAAGGAACTGCAAATCACTTTAACCAACTCTCATAGGAATGACTATAAAAAGCAGAATATTGAGCCATTAACAGACTCCTGTTTTTGATCTTTTTGAACTGTTTGTACTTAAAACTAGAAATAAGTTCAATTTGATTGACTGTCAGAAGGTGGGAAAGTGCCCCGCTCCCTCCCAGCTCCCTGATTGGTTGAGAGAGGTCAATCATCTTCTGGCTGAATGGAATTACACACCCACGCATGTGAGACATCAAATCGATCGGCTAGGCCTAAGGAATCCATCCATCTACATATAAATCCATACATTCTTCTATCCATCCATCCATCCATGCATCCATCCATCCATCCATCCATCCATCCATCCATCCAATAAACCATCTAACATCCATCCAACAATCCATCCATTATTTCATTCATCCAACAATTCATCCATTCCATATCACATCTGAACATATCTATCAGTTTCAGATATCAGCAAATATTTCTAAATTCACAGTTCAGCCAATTGTAAAAATGTACTCGTTAAACTATTCTCATTCAAATGCCAGCTGCTTAACATTTCAAATTTCAAGTTTTTAATAAATGTTCAAAGATTAAACTTTTCTGCTGTTTAGCATTTTTTATCCATTCTTCACCTAAATTCATGAGCTTTATTACACTTGTTGGTGATTTTTGCTTCTAAATCTTTGAATTCATTCAGCTCATTTTGACAGTTTAGCTTAGTTTCAGCTTCACTTCCGCTATTCAGCAGCTTCAGCAATCCGTTTCTGAATTCGGCTAATGCTACTCATTTCACAGTTCATTTAAATATAAAAATTAAACTGTTAAACTAGTCCTACTCAAACAACAAGTGTTTAGACATTTTTGCTGTCCAGATTTTTAAATAATGTTCAGATTTCAGTTTTCTGCTGTTTAGGATTGTTTTCTCCATTCTTTACTTTTTGTGCATTATTTACATTTTGGTGCTTTTTGCTTCTAAATCTTTCAAAACATTCAGCTCATTTTGACAGTTTAGCTTAGTTTCAGCTTCAGCAATTAGTTTCTGAATTCAGCATGTGATGCTAATTTCACAGTTCAGCTAAATGTAAAAATTAAACTGTTAAACTAGTCCTACTGAAATAACAGGTGTTTAGACATTTTAGCTGTCCAAATTTTTAAACGGTGTTCATAGAGCTTTCTGTTATTTAGGATTAGTTTTCTTAATTCTTCACTTACTTTTTGTGCTTTTTTTGCTTCTTGGTGCTTTTTGCTTTCACATCTTCCACTACATTCAGCTCATTTGACAGTTTAGCTTAGTTTCAGCTTACTTTAGATATTCAACAACTTCAGCAATCAGTTACCAAATTTAGCAAAAACTGCTAAGTTCACAGTTTAATCTTTACATGATTAAACTGTTAAACTGGGCAAACTGAAATAACAGAGGTTTAGACATTTTAGCTGTCCAGATTTTTATTTAATGTTCACAGATTTAAGTCTTTTTTTTTTTTTTTTTTTGCTATTTAGCATTATTTTTCTCTACTCTTCACTTACTTTTTGTGCTTTATTTGCTTGTTGGTGCTTTTTGCTTTTACATTTTTCAAGACATTCAGCTCATTTTGACAGTTTTGCTTAATTTCAGCTTCAGTTCAGCTGTTCAGCAGCTTCAGCTTACAGTATCAGCTATCCAGCATTCAAACAGCATTTGTGCAATAAATGCAATTTTTCTAGTTTATTAAAAAATTCAGGAGCAAAGATGACAAACCAACAACCACAGGAGACAGGGCCAGGGTATAAATACACAGAGGGAAGTGATCAAGGAACAGGGAACTAGTGTGTTGAATGGTGATTACTGGATGTGAGAGAGCTGCGACTAATTATCAGAGCGGTGAGGCAAAACCCAGAAAACAGGAGGCAACTAACAGGATAAAACAGAATAGCACTGAATACATATGGATGATATCATTTATATAAACCTACAAAGGGTGAACTAAAAGAATGGAAGAACTGGTAAGGCAGACTAACAGAAACAGGGGAAATGATGGCAGAATGATAATTCTAGTCAGGGAGGTGACACAAGGAAAAACTAGTGGACTCGTGGAAGGGAAATAAATGGGAGGAGCTGGGGAGACGAGGACACAGGACAAGACAAGAAAAGCAAGCCTTGGGGGAAGATTCTTGTTTATGTTTTAGTCGTTTGTTAGCTGTCTAGCTACACATAGCTACGTGCTACGTTCACAGGGCAAGTTTCTACTTCACAAGTTGCACCAACTAAACTAAAATATATCAAAAACTTTACCTCAGATATGTCATATTTTGACATTTTGAGAGAGAGAGAAGTAGCTGAAGAGTTTGATGTTCAAATAGTGTATGGTGTGTAAAAGTCTGGTCATTAAACGACTGAAAACGATAGTGATATTTTCCAACATTATATTTTGATAACGGCCGATATTAATGGTAGACTGATAATATTGAAAATCCCTAGAAACTATTATACTTTCTTTTTATTTATAGGGTTTTCTTAAGATATTTACCAATTTTTTGAGACTTGTTGTTAAACAATGTAAAATGATTATGTTAATAATATGTTTTTGAGATTTTATGAATAAATATATATTTATATACATGCGTACAACCCCTAACTATTATTTGGTTTAAAATGCAAAACATCATTCATTACAGTAACATAATTAGCCTGAGGTGACCCTAGATATCCTGTTCAACCAAGGCCTGAATCACACCAAAATGTGACTGCTAATTTTTAATTGAGAATGTCTATTTAGTATCATATTATGTGAACTTCTGCCTTATTGTTACTCTGTGTGAATGTGCACAATGCAACTGTAATGGAGGCAGTGTTGGAGTAATTAATAAATTCAGGGGAAGTGTGGAAGAGGGATTTTACGTAAATGGAGGGGCAGCTGAGTTTTTACTCATGTTGTAAAATGATTATGGAGAATCCTAATTTCTCAGTGCAGTAACATGGACCTTAACATGATCAAGCTGAACACATGTTTTGGCTTAACATTAGAGAAATTATTCACTTTGTGGAAATACTACTATACTATTGGTACTATACTATTGGTTATACTTCTAATGGAGATACAACACAGCTAAAGCAACTGAGGGAATGAAGGTTGTGTGTTTAAATGTGGATAACGCTTCATGCTGAATTCATCTGTATGCATGTGAACATGTCTCTGTGCATATGTTCAGAAAATAAGGGATGCAAAAGCAGATGCATTTTTAGTATGAATATAGGTTGGTTCTCATCAGATTTTAATTTTTGAAAATTGTGATGGATGTCAGTCTAATGTGAGGAGAAGGAAAAGCTGGGAGCACAGAGATACACAGACGTGACCACTCACTGCAGAGCACTTGATTAGCACGTACCCCCTAATTAGATATCTTCTATGGTTACAGGCACAACCACTGGTGACATGCCTAATAACAACCACAATATTAGCATAAACAGAGGGGGCTTCCCCATATCTGGATTTTAAATGAGTTGAAATCTGCTAGCAGGACTTTTTGATATAGGTTCCCACATTTATTTAATTTGAGCACATAAAGCACTTTAAATGTTATTTTAGCCACTAAATCATTTAAAATCACACAACACCCTGGAACACTGCAGTGAGCACAAACAATCCACTTTGAGTATCTGAATTTTCCTTAAGAATGGTGACCAGAATAAAGAAAACACCCCAAATAAAGATTTCCTGGTTACATACACACCTTTAGTTGACATATTCCTTTTGAATAATAAACATCATCAATTCAGCTTGAGTACCTTTTCATTTTCATAGCTTTTCCTGTTAATTTACAAAACATATTTATAAAATATACTCAATATTACTAAAGATTAAAGTAACATTTATCTAATGCATTTTACACATTTTCCTTATGTGTTGTCAATTTCTCTCTCAGTCAGATATTTTTCTTAATAATCATTAATATTGTCAATAATGCCTATAGGAGTTTTCCATTTGAATAACAAACAGGACTGTGTTGATACATGCTTTTAGCCTAGTGAACTAGACCACATTCTTGCTTTGCAAAGTTTGGTCTAGGAATGCTCCACTGGAACCTCTGCAGCCCCAACAGCATTCTGGCTGGCCAATCAGAGCTCTCTAGAGGGGTTTCAAACACATAAAGAGCTGTGATTGGTCCATAATGGTGGGCCAATCATAGTGCTCTATCTGCTTAGTGAACAAATCACAGAGCTTTATCTGCTTGTGGGCCAATCAGGGCACTCTATATGCCTGGTGGGTGGGATGATGCAACAGAGTGAAACAAGGACTGTGTTCAAGATGAGCTAGTTCTGCGCAGATTAGACCACCGGTGATCGGCGAGCAGTGCATGCCGGTTAGATTTGTGTCCAACTTGACGCCGACTTGCTCTGACGTTATGCCTACGTAGGCAACGATAACCTTGTGAGATCAAGGCGGCCGCAGACTTTGGAGAAAGGCGCTGCAGTTGCTCTCCCTCGGCTGCAAAACCTAGAGGATGACGGGAAACGCCTGGCTCTCACCTGATCTAAGATCTGATTGGTTCATATTTTGATCTAAACATCCGGTGGTAGAACATGAAATGCTAGTTGGTCCCATGTATTCTGTAAATCATGTTACGACGATGATGACAACTATATAGGCCATAAAGAGAAATGTGTTTTGTTTTCTTTTGTCACATTTCCTATGAGCACACTAAATCTACAGCTGATAACCTTTACTTATTATTACAGTCATGTCTCCATATACAATTTATATCCACAAGCACGTAAGGATGTGTTTCAGCTGCTAACAGGCAGCAGAATTAAAATAAAACATTAAACAAGTATGAACTCTAACGCGATATCTTCAGCCATCGTCACCCGCGAGCTACACATGTAGGGAAATCTGTCAGACTTAAACGCCGGCTTTCAGCCACTCCCCCTGCTGCTCTCGTCTGTTTTCCAGGCGAGGCGCTGCTCAACTTGAACACGGCCAAGAGTATGTCACATTCATGGTCCAGTAGCATGTGGAGATCATTTGAAAGACAACGGTAGAACCCGCCCCGCAATCGAGAGCCGTCAATGGAGAGTTGCCAGACTAAATAATAAATTTAATTAGTCTGGCTTGCCAGGCTAACATGCTTTAGCTTTTCACATGATGTTTTGTAATATGACTGCTTTCAGTCATTTACACATGAACCAGTCAAGTCAGTCAGGTCTAGCTATGAGGTGGGCCTCTGAATTGAAAATGGGCACAATGGAGCCAGCAAAATAGTAGCATGACTGGTTAAGATTTAAAGGTGCAGTATGTAAGAATATAGTGAGAATTTTACAGTGATAAATCCCAAATTAGTGTTTCAGTCATTTTGGAAGGAAGGTTATATTGAAGCAAATTTCATATCCAGCTGGCTGCAGAAATAGTCAGTTTTTCTCTTTTCAAAGCAACAGAGGGTGATGTGACTACTGTTTACCCTCAGTGAGTGTGGGGTTGCCATGTCTTCTGTGAGATAATACTGCGGTGTATTGTAATTTGATGAAGGACAGCCAAAAGCTCCAGAGTTGTTTAAAATGGCTGCAGTGTCCAAACTTTACCACGAGATGTTATTTTTACTTCATTTCTACATAATGCACCTTTAAATCATACTAACTTGGCAACTTCCCCCCTTGCCAGATCAGAGATGTAAAGCCTGGGGCACACCGGAGACAGAACGTGCTGCAGAAGCGCTGCAGTTTTAAGAAGTCAAGTGGTCACACAGGACACGCTGCTGAGCGCTTCTTGGAAAGTTGCGCGATAGTCACAACATCAAGCGGGACTTGAGAACAGGAAGAAGACAGTGACTCTTTTGTTTTTACGTGATCAAAATAGCTTGTTAATCTTTTGAGAGACTCTAATTCATTGGGTAACTAACGTGCTGCCTGTTCAGTGTGACGTTGCTATTCAGAAAGCGAGGTGACAAGAGCGCACAACACATGCTTCCTCCACTTTGTTTGTTAAATTTAAAGTCATGTTTGATATTACGATGATTTCCTGTCTTAACCAGATAATATGTGTTAAATAATTTACAATACTCTGCTTCCACCTTAATAAAACACACACAAAACAGAGGATAAACTCAGCAATTACTGGAAAAGGTATTTAAGGACAGAGAATGCATGCATGCGATCGTGTGAAGATATGAGCAGATTCCTGACAGCAGAGGCTGCATTCATCATGACAGACTGCCTCACTGTGACCCAGATGGCTAAGGTAGACAAAGGTCCAGGAGTCATGGGCTATTTCTAGTGTGCTCACTTTGGACTAGGGGTGCTGTGTACATGCTGCCAAGTGTTGTGATGGTCAAGCGAAAGAGCCGTAGTCTAAAAAAAATAAAAATAAAATAACGATAAAAGGGTTATGTTAATGACAAAGCTTCAGGCTGAAGCAAAGCTCAGGGTGATGATTACAAGCAGTGCTAGGTATGGTGGCAAAAGCTGGGTGAGAGGCCTTTGGTTGGGAAATAATTAGGAGAATGGGTGGAAAGCAGGGCTACATAATGTAGCTGGGGGGAGGCTGGCGAGGCGCACAGTATGAAGATGATGAGTACCAGGGTAGAACTGTCTACTCTACTGGCCCTGTGAACTGTGACAAGAAGCTCTTCTGGCTGCGGCTGTAGCTGCCGGTGATGCCAATGATAGGACTAACGCACTAATTACTGCAGAGTGAGAAAGAGAGCGAGCATAAACAGAAGCACAGAAATACGGGAAGACAGAGCTTCAAATAGTAAGATGAAAGGAGGGAACGCTGAGGATTGATGAGTTATGAGTGACAATGATGTGACAGGCCTGGGCAAAGTAGGGCTTTTATCTTCTATTTATTCAGTCATCATAAACACTGAGGTCATTCAGTGAAAGAACATGAAAAGCGCCCAGGAACATATATCCTAAAGCACATTATAATTTTGACTATAAAAATAATTGTTAAAGGTGCGGAACACTCTTTTAATCCATAGATTCAGTGGTTTTTTCTAATACCACCCCTGGGGATGCACGAGCTGCCGCTAGGGGGTGCGCGAGGTGAAAAGTGTAATGGCTGCGGAGCTCAGAAAAGTCTGTCATATGTCACCATTAGCGTAGCCAGAAACTCATTTGTGGGTGGGCCTAAGAAAAAGTAAGTGGGCCCAATAAATGTAATTGAAAACAAATATATTTTGCGTGTGTGTGTGTGTGTCCTCCGCAAAATAAATCAAGAAATGATTCCCATCTGAGCATTTTAGCATTATTACATTATTATATTAGCACACTGATTGTGGGACAGCATTCTAAACGTGTCAGGCTATTAACAGCGCGCTGAAGATCTGAAGTTCAGAGTGCGTCTGTCAGAGGTCAGACGCGTTCCAGCTGAACCACGGCTCACGGGTGCACATGTGAGCACATCTGGGCTGGGCAGAAGTAATTTTACAACATTGGTTTAAATAGCGCCAATAACGAGACACAGTGACTGGAGCGGCTCATGGAGCTGTGCCGCGCACGCACACACACACACACACACACACACACACACACACACACACACACACACACACACACACACATACTGATTCAACAAGCGCACGCTGCGCTGTGCCACGCCGTCAGACTGAAGGCAGTGATGAGTGCTGCCTCCTCCGTGATAAAAACTTTTAAGAGGTTTTAAAACAACATTTTTCATTCAATGTCATATTAAGATATTAGCTTCTATTTTGGGATGACGTATTAAAATCGAGTCCGCTCCAGCCATTGACTCCTCACTAACCTGACCACAACTCCTGTTACTGCAGCATTTGTCATTCCAGTCCGCGTGGCAGCGGATCGTAGATTCAGCCACACCATAAATGCAATACGTCAGTCTGAGGCAAAAGTGAACCACATGGCTATAGCGTTTCCATCTTTTCCCCTATAGACATTTGATTACGCACAAGTAGGTGACCAGTTCAGGTTTACAAAGCAGAAGGAAGGAGAGAGCTCTGGTTAAACGTTCCTGCTTTAAGAAAACCATTCAATTGCGTTGCGTTATGTGCTACCTGAGCACTCTAAATACTGATTTAAAATTAAATCAAAGGAAATTGTAATGCTATTGAATGTAGTGGCGGTTCTACATCGAATTACTCCCCGGGCGAGGTCCCCTTTGAGCCCAATATATATATATATATATATATATATATATATATATATACACACACATAGCCATGCCCTGATGTGGGGCTGGGGGGGGTGTCGACATGGTCGGGACATAGAAGGGGGTGCGCGGCTAAATAAGTTTGGGAACCACTGCTCTAAACCAACAACAGCCTTCCCTGTCATGAGTCAAGATGGGTGAGCCCATAAATGTTAACTCATTCGCTGCCAGCCATTTCCTGATCGGTAAAGCCCTTCGCCGTTTCTTTTTACTATTTTTTAAGAGTCACAGAACGTTGCGCGCTAGGATGATGTCGACGCCAAAACAACCAAAACAACCAAAACAAAACGGAGACTCACCTCTTACATCAGGAAGAATCCGCACGTTTCGAGCTTTATCCTTTCTTTCATAATCCGTTGTTGAATTGTGATCGGCAGAAGCTTTTCCGGTTCGCGCCTCATTTTTTTTTACAGCAGCGGCCCAAAATGATCTCCTAACACTGTCATGACTCCCAATCCTTCACCCTCCTCAGCCTTCATGCAGCAAACTTGGTCTCATCATCAAACTCCTGACAAGCCGTTTCCCTGGCAACCACCATCAACTCCATTCATCTCACCTGTTCCTGTAATCAGCTTCATCCACTTCACCTGCTCCTGACTCCTCAGCTCATCTCACACACCTTCTTCCCCTGCTATAAAAGATCCATTCAGCTACCCAGTCTTTTCCAGATTATTAAAGCTCACGCCAGTAAATTCTCCAGCACGTCTTACCTCTGCCTGAATCATAGATCCTGACCTTGTTCCTGTATCTCTACCTGCCCACATGCCTACTCCCTGCCTGGATTGTTCTCTGCTTCTGACCCCCTGCCTGCCCCTTGTAGCATTCACAGATCTCTCTGGTTTTGACCCATACTTCCTCCTGACCCTGCCTCAGCCTCACCCACCTCTGGTAACTCCACATCAAATAAAAACTTTTAAAGGTGCTTTACAGTTTTGGTGTCATTACGGGTCCTTCTGAGTTCTGCTCATGACAGAATAATCTGGCCACAACATGGATTCGCCACCAACGCAGGAGCAGCGACTCAGAGTAGAAAACAGCATCTTGATTTTGGAGACCAGGGTGGCCGAAATCCTGGATCTACTCCCAACCAGCAAACAGGCTCGTCAGGTGACCAGCGCCCGGATCCAAGGTTTAACAGTCGCGCAGCTCAAGCCTCAAATCCCTCTGTTCCGTCCACTTCCAGCGGTGGTCCCAGGACACGCACTGCGTCCACGTCCAGTGGTGGTCCCAGGAGTCTCAGCGCATCCTGTCCTAGCGGTGGTCCCGAAGGTCGCACCGCATCCTAATTCAGCGGTGGTCCCGGAGGTCGCACCGCATCCTGTCCCAGCGGTGGTCCCGGAGGTCGCACCGCATCCTGTCCCAGCGGTGGTCCCAGAGGTCGCATCGCATCCTGTCCCAGCGGTGGTCCCAGAGGTCGCACTGCATCCTGTCCCAGCGGTGGTCCCAGAGGTCGCACCGCATCCTGCTTCAGCGGTGGTCCTGGAGGTTGCACCGCATCCTGCCCCAACGGTGGTCTTGGAGGTCGCTCTGCATCCTGTTCCAGCAGTGGTCCCGGAGGTCACATCGCATCCTGTCAAGGCGGTGGTCCCGGAGGTCGCATCGCATCCTGCTCTGGCGGTGATCCCGGAGGACGCATCACATCCTGCTCTGGCGGTGGTCCCAGAGGACACATCGCATCCTGCTCTGGTGGTGGTCCCGGAGGACGCATCACATCCTACTTCGGTGGTGATCCCGGAGGACGCATTGCATCCTGCTCTAGTGGTGGTCCCGGAGGACGCATCGCATCCTGCTCTGGCAGTGGTCCCGGAGGACGCATCACATCCTGCCTCGGTGGTGGTTCCGGAGGACGTATCACATCCTGCTCTGGCGGTGGTCCCGGAGGACCCATCGCATCCTGCTTAGGCGTTAGTTCCGGTGGACGCACCGCATCCAGACCAGCTCTTCCAAGAGGCTCCGGTCCAGCTCTTCCAAGAGGCTCCAGTCCAGCCTGTCCAAGAGGCTCAGCCCAGTCCGGTGCCTCCAGTCCAAGGGTCGACGCCTCCAGTCTCGAAGTCGACAGAAATCGACGTCTCCGTCTCCAGCTCTGAAGTCGATGTCTCCCTCTCAAGTCTCGAAGTCGACTCCCCAGAAGTGTCTACGTCCCCAGAGTTCCAGTCTCAAGTGTTCCTGTCTCCAGAGTTCCCAGTGTCTACGTCCCCACCAGTCCCAGAGTCTACTTCCCCACCAGTCCCAGAGTCTACATCCCCACCAGTCCCAGAGTCTACTTCCCCACCAGTCCCAGAGTGTACATCCCCACCAGTCCCAGAGTCTACGTCTCCACCAGTCCCAGAGTCTACGTCTCTACCAGTCCCAGAGTCTACGTCTCCACCAGTCCCAGAGTCTACGTCTCCACCAGTCCCAGAGTCTACGTCCCCACCAGTCCCAGAGTTCCCTCTGTCCCCTCAGTCTCTAGTGTCTCCTCTTAGTCGTCCTCCTCTAGTGTCCCCTCTTAGCCCTCGTCCTCCTCTAGTGTCCCCTCTTAGCCTTCGTCCTCTAGTGTCCCCTCTTAGTCCTCGTCCTCTAGTGTCCCCTCAGTGTCTTAGCCCAGAGTCCCCTCTTAGTCCTCGTCCTCCAGTGTCCTCTATCTCCCGACTTCCGCAGTCCCGGCGCCTGGTTCCCCGTCGCCGGCCCCCCAGACTCCCACAGTCCCGGCTCCTGGTCGCCTGTCACCGGCCCCCAGACTCCTCTGGCCCTCCTTCCTGGTCCCCCTCCTCCCGACCTGCTCTGGCCCTCCCTCCTGGTCCCCCTCCTCCTGCCCTGCTCTGTGAGGGTAGGCACTTGGTACCCATTATCTCGTGAATACAAATAAAATAAATAAATAGTGGCTCAGGCTTCTTTTAAATTTGACTTTCCAACTATGTCTACCTTTGTCTCAGAAAAAAAATTGCTATGTAAAACATTGATGTTAATAATTCTTATGGCCCTGAGGCTCCCTCAATACAGGGAGTGCAGAATTATTAGGCAAGTTGTATTTTTGAGGAATAATTTTATTATTGAACAACAACCATGTTCTCAATGGACCCAAAAAACTAATATCAAAGCTGAATGTTTTTGGAAGTAGTTTTTAGTTTTAGATATTTTAGGGGGATATCTGTGTGTGCAGGTGACTATTACCGTGCATAATTATTAGGCAACTTAACAAAAAATAAATATATTCCCATTTCAATTATTTATTTTTACCAGTGAAACCAATATAACATCTCCACATTCCCAAATATACATTTCTGACATTCAAAAACAACACAAAAACAAATCATCGACCAATATAGCCACCTTTCTTTGCAAGGACACTCAAAAGCCTGCCATCCATGGATTCTGTCAGTGTTTTGATCTGTTCACCATCAACATTGCATGCAGCAGCAACCACAGCCTCCCAGACACTGTTCAGAGAGGTGTACTGTTTTCCATTCTTGTAAATCTCACATTTGATGATGGACCGTGAACAAGGAGGCCATGTCATTAGTTTTTCTTCTTTTATACCCTTTCTTGCCAGCCACGCTGTGGAGTACTTGGACGCGTGTGATGGAGCATTGTCCTGCATGAAAATAATGTATTTCTTGAAGAATGCAGACTTCTTCATGTACCACTGCTTGAAGAAGGTGTCTTCCAGAAACTGGCAGTAGGACTGAGAGTTGAGCTTGACTCCATCCTCAACCCGAAAAGGCCCCACAAGCTCATCTTTGATGATACCAGCCCAAACCAGTACTCCACCTCCACCTTGCTGGCCCATCAAGACTCACTCTCATTTCATCAGTCCATAAAACCTTAGAAAAATCAGTCTTGAGATATTTCTTGGCCCAGTCTTGACATTTCAGCTTGTGTGTCTTGTTCAGTGGTGGTCGTCTTTCAGCCTTTCTTACCTTGGCCATGACTCTGAGTATTGCACACCTTGTGCTTTTGGGCACTCCAGTGATGTTGCAGCTCTGAAATATGGCCAAACTGGTGACAAGTGGCATCATGGCAGCTGCACGCTTGACTTTTCTCAGTTCATGGGCAGTTATTTTGCACCTTGGTTTCTCCACACACTTCTTGCGACCCTGTTGACTATTTTGAATGAAACGCTTGATTGTTCGATGATCACGCTTCAGAAGCTTTGCTATTTTAAGACAGCTGCATCCCTCTGCAAGATATCTCACTATTTTTGACCTTTCTGAGCATGTCAAGTCCTTCTTTTGACCCATTTTGCCAAAGGAAAGGGAGTTGCCTAATCATTATGCACACCTGATATAGGGTGTTGATGTCATTAGACTACACCCCTTCTCATTACAGAGATGCACATCACCCAATATGCTTAATTGGTAGTAGGCTTTCGAGCCCATACAGCTTGGAGTAAGACAACATGCATGAAGAGGATGATGTGGACAAAATACTCATTTGCCCAATAATTCTGCACTCCCTGTACATACAAGTCCAGAAATACGAAAACCTCAATACAATGTTCAGGATTTCTATTTATATTGGCTAACTGCACATTAAGGATGTGCCAAACATACAGGGCTAATAATGCAGAGAAAGGATCTCTGTTAACAAGCTAAATTTAAATTGTTATACTGATACACATTCGATATCAGGCAACCACATTTAAGAGTATCCTGCGATGTCAACCTGCTAGATCAACTTTCTCTTAGTGAGAAGCTGAAACACACAATTCTAAGTTTTTCTATCTGATCTATCCAAGTGGGGCTCGCTACAGAACCACAAAGGTGGAGCTGCACCAGAGTCAGCCCCGCCCATTCCATCAGAGTCAGTCCAATTCCTTCCAGTTGTCAGACTTAATAGCATTCTGGAACCAAAGAGGGTGTTATAGCTAGTATCATCTAAAATGCAAGATTGAGGACTGAGTTGAGAGGTTAACTGAACCGTTTTTGTAAAGGTTCCATATAATTAAAAATCTAACTTTTGGAACTTTTATCATGTTATACAGTCATTTCCTCATAAGAAACACGCCAAAGCCATTTTTGGCCTCATTCACACATTTTCCTCCCATCTCAGCTTCAATTTGGTCCTCTCCTCCGAAGCGGGTCTGTTCTTGGTTCTCAAATCTGGATATTCTGTGAATTTTCTGACAAATTATTTCTGAAATGACTTCTACTGAGACACCGCCGAAAAACCATACATCCAATCTACAAAGACACACTGGATGGCACAATTACATGTGGCGCCACTAGCTTGTTTTCAGATGTTGTGGTGAAGTGGTTGTACAGTCGGCTTGGCATGTAGTTTTGCACAGGTTCGCCTCTTGGTAGCGGCGCAAACTTTTTTCTTCTTTTCTAGCTACACTTGCCAGTACTATGTTTTTAACCATTTATTGGCATACAGTTTAAAATATAATGACTAATGTGTTTTTTTTTATTTATTCGTTTATTTAGCCAGCGTGAGTCCATTTGTGAGCAGAGTTTCAACTAAAATGCTGTTTAGGAATGACCAAATTCAAAGAACTTTTAGATACATAAATATTTTGCAGAAAATAAACATTACAACTAAAATATAAACAAATTAAATGTTTCAGCTGGCTAAATAGATTGCTGCCGACCCCACTGAGAGTCGAACCAACATCAGCTCAGGGGAAAGCAAAACTTACGTTTTTGCCACTAGACTAGCAGAGCCCATCAAACAATTGTCCTTAAGTGCTGTTGTAGCCCGGTTCTGTTGGAGCAGCTATAGACATATTCGCTAAGAGAAACCTTTTCATTTCGGGATATATTCAGGCTTTGTCATGTAGCAAGTTATATTTATCTTGCTTAATTGGAGCATAGAACATAGCATTAACATTTGTAAACTAGTAAAAGCCGTAATTCATGTGGGTCAGATTAGTTTGCGATAAAATAAAAAAACAAAACAAAAACAAAACAGAAAAAGTCAGTGGGCTAGGCTGTTTGCATGAGCAGGCGGGGCTGACTCTGGTGCAGCTCCGCCTTTGTGGTTCTGCAGCGAGCGCCCTCTCGATCTATCAGATACTTTCATAGAACATACATACTGATAACATCCTTAAAAGTTATTTGGTTGTGCAATCTAAATGTGTCAATTATAACTAGGGATGCCTAATATTATTGTCCACCCGTTATAATTGTCCAAAATTGTCATGAAAATGAATCATAAATGATCAGTATCAGTATTTACTCTTTTTTTAATTACACAGTTTTACTTACCATGCACATATTATGTATCAAACTCTTCAGCTACTCCTCCCCTTACTCAAAATGTCAAAATGAGACAGATCCGGGGTTTAGTTTGTTTGGCACAACCGGCCTAACTTAAAGTAGTTGTCACATTTTACAGATATGCATGATAGGACATAAGTGATGTTAGTTGCTTACAATGATTTAGTTAATTTTTTATGAGCAGGGGGACCCCACATTTATTGGTATTGCTTTATATGGGTATCAGAAATAAAGTTTTAGACTATATCAGTTACCGGGTATCAGCAAAAATGCTGATTTTGAAATTTCCCAATTATAACACACACAGATATGCAGCCTAACAACTAATAAGCCTTCTTACTTAGTACAATGCACCAAGTTAAAAAGAATTTGTGCTCCCAATCTGTGTTGTCAGCTAGAGGAGACCCCATCCACCCACCCACTCAGTCCTCATACTTATTATCGCTACTTCCTGGGGCCGTGTTAGTTCATTCTGCTGTGGCTGCTCTCTTCTTCCTTGGCGCCACTCTCTCTTGTTTCACTCCTCTTTTCCAGACAATTGGGTCTGGGTGCTGATGGTGGGGAGTATGGGGTTGGGGTGGAGCTGCTGGGAACTTTGTATGCCTGTGTGTGTGTGTGTGTGTGTGTGTGTGTGTGTGTGCGCGTGCATGTGTTTGTGCTGGGAAGTGAGCTAATAAAGGACGGTGATCCATGAAAGGCCTTGAGCAAAGACACAGTCAATTACCTAATGCCTGGACCTGACTGCAGGGCCTATGTTCGCACATTCTCTCACTAACAATCATGCACACACACACACACACACACACACACAAACGTGCACGCGCTCGCGCGCACACACACACACACACGACCATACTTACACCTCATTTACGTATACATGTAGATGGGGCAGTGGAGGGCATAGCTGGGAATTGGGTGTATCTGTGTGGGTGGGTGTATATATGCGTGTGATGGAAAGCAATAATTTATTAAATTGCTGTCACTTTTGACAAATTTGTGCAACACAAGTTGAAGCTTGAGGCCCTACTGCTTCTCTTTTTCATCGTTCCTTTGAGGGGAGAATTATATCTTTTTGTCTGAATGCAGACACCTTTTTAAACCTGCTTGGGTTGAAAGCTATATTTGAGATGGTTTCATGACCAGGTGTCACACCTGAGGTTCACATCCAACACTAATTAACACTAACAGGTGAAATCACTACCAAACTGTCAAATATAAATCTGAACTAATCCATTCACTGATTCCAGTCTGATTCTAACATGTAACAGCATCTTTAAATTCAAACTGTAACTTAAATCAGAATTTATGAGATACATCAATAAAATTAACATTAAAAAGACAAGTCCCTCTTAAACAGTTATCAGTCCAAATTCTTTAGGCCAAGGCAATAATACAATCAACAATGAACTAATCCAGTTGTTTGAAAATATGAATTTATGAATATGCCTAACATGTCAGGGGTTGACACCAGAGATGGGAATTGTGACATCAAGAAGTCATCTCCATGCTGTGTTTTTGTTCTGCTCACACACTGAACCAGGTTCATTACGGTGCTGATTGAAATCACCTGGTTTATTTGCTGAGCTGAAGAAAAACCCGGCATGAAAATGACTTCTTGATGTCACAATTCCTCATCTCTGGTCGACACTGGCCTAAACTACAGTAGAACCAGTGTCGACTGTTTGGTTACATTTAGTTTGATTTCAGTTTGGTTGTCAATCAGGGGCGAAAGAGCAAACCAAGGGCGTAGGAACCAGGGGGGACGGGTGGGACATGTCCCCTCCAATATTGAACAAACACGGATTTTGTACCCCCCAATAACATGGAGAAGAAAAAAATTGATTTTGAAATATTTGACTAGCAAGCTTTTATTTTGAAAGACACCACAGACATCTCATCGACACAGCCCCTCCCCTCAGGGAGTCACACAGGCTGGCTGAGTGAAGCAGGAGTCGGGGCGCAGACACAGGTGTTAGAGGGGAGACGATAGCAGCAGCTCAGTGAGTTCTTCTCATGAGCAATAAAGAAAAAAGAAGAAAGAAAGGAAATGTGAGTTGGTAATAATTTAGTCCAAGAGGATAATTGTATTATTGGCCAAACGTTAGACTGGCTGACTAATGTAAACATCTTGCTAAGTAGCATTAAACATTAAACCACACTACTAGTCAACAAAAAATGGTGAATTTTACTAGCCTGGCAAGCCAGACTAAATAAATGTATTATTTAGTCTTGCCACGCTCCATTGACGGCTCTTGGTTGTGGGGCGGGTTCTACTGTTGTCTTTCAAATGATCTCCGCATTCCACTGGACAATGAATGTGACATACTCTTGTTTCACTCTGTTGCATCATCCCACCCACCAGGCATATAGAGTGCCCTGATTGGCCCACAAAGCGGATAAAGCTCTGCGATTTGTTCACTAAGCAGATAGAGCACTATGATTGGCCCACTATTATGGACCAATCACAGCTCTTTGTGTGTTTGAAACCCCTTTAGAGAGCTGTGATTGGCTAGCCAGAGTCCTAGGAGCTGCTGAGGTTCCAATGGAGCATGCCTAGACCATTCTTTGCAAAGCAAGAATTTGGTCTAGTTCACTAGGCTAGAATTTTACAGTAACAGACAAAAACCATTTGACACGAAATAAATTAAAAAAGTAGAATCTCCACATAAAAGAGTTTGTAAGTGTGATTGTTGCTTGTTTGACATTCTCATCAAATAAAAAATGTTTAACCTTATTAATGTCACTTTTTTCATATAAGAGATCAGAGGAAGTTCAGCAGGAAAATGATGATGAAGGTGAGACAGGCACCGCCAGAGCTGCTGAGGTGCAGGTAGGTGCTACAATGAAGAGTGAGATTAGATGGTTGATGATGAGAGGAAGATTCGAGCATGATAACAATGAACATGACTAAATAATACTACCACAAGCGTGATTTAAAAACTGCACTAGTCCTCCAACAGTATTTTTAATCCTTACTCCTGTCCACTGTTTTTATATTAGAGATCAGATCAAGTTCAGCAGGAACCTGCTGAGGGTGAGACAGGGAGAGCCAGACCTGCTGAGGGTGAGACAGGGAGAGGCAGACCTGATGAGGTGCAGGTAGGTGCTACAGTGAGGAGTGAGATGATTTTAGGTGGCTGATGAGAGGAAGATTTGAATGTGATAATAAGTGAACACAGTTACGTTTTTTAATCCTATAACAAGTAGGGCTGGGCAGTACGGCTTAAGAGTACAATAAATTTTGTACACGCTTCCTTCGAAATATTTGAAAAAATAAGTATTAAACTCTGCATTCTGGTGCTGTTTTTTCTTTTGGCCATCTGAAAAATAATGTTGTTCCAGCTGTTGTTGTTGAGTGAATTGTTATTTCATTTTTCATTCTGTCAGAAGCAAACAGATTTTTCAGACTGCTGGTCAGCATTGTTGGCTGATGTAGTTTAAAATATTCTGATGAGAGTCAGATCAATTCAGACTGAATATTCACAGCTTTAGTCTTGTATTAAATCTGTTTACACATCTCTACCCATATGTATACGATAATATATCCTACATTCATATTATTAAATAAAATAAAAACAGTACTGACACAAAAACAGCTTTTTTATAATGAAAACGTCCACGTTGGCTGGTAATCAAACCTGGATCTGGCTAATGGGGAGCCTGTCTCCTCCCCTTCTGGTTGGCTCGTGGGTCCCCGATCAAAAAACAAACAAACAAAAAAAAAGAATGTTAGTGAACTGGGTTATAAAAGTTATTTTCTTGTCTTTCTGGGCTTTGCCTTGCACCCTGAGTTACATCTGCCAGGCTTTTCTAATCCTAGAGTTTCACCATCTATTTTCTATCAGAAGCTACAGGAGATAGGTGTAGGAGACTATTTTCATGTTCAGCCTGCATGAAAAACTCAGATTGACCAATTATAATCAGACATAATCCTTAAATGTATTATTTTCAGTGAGGTTGACCTATATATTGCCCTATTGACCTACAACAGATTTGTTAGATTTCCAAATTGTGTCCCCCCCAATATTAAACTCGTTCCTACGCCCTTGGAGCAAACATCCCAGCACCAGATGTAGCCACTGGTTAACTTAAGAATTGTTTTAGTCTGTTGAGGTGTAGCTGAAAGTTCTTAATTAGATGTAAAAAAAGAAATGAATGAAAAATTACAGTGAAATGAAAACAGGGTTTGAACAAGAGTGTTAAAAAGAGTCAAAAGTTAGAAGGGATCTGTTAATTATTCACGCTTGACTGACATGCTTTGATCTCGAGGGGAAAAATATATATAACAATCAAATCCAATGAGTCCCATTCACTTCTGATGCTGAATGATGTTGCAGATTAGTCATCAGCTGAACTTGATTTAAGTACTTAATGCTCTCCTTGAGAGGTCGACCTGAGTAATTTGGCTTTGCAACAAAAAGTGAAAACTTTTTTTAATTTTAGAAAACAAAATCCTAAGAAAAATGCTAAATATTTAGTACAAATGCTACCAATTTATTTCATCAGCAGGATTTTACCTAGCAAATAAAATAATTATAATAAAATAAAATAAAAAAACATAAAAAATACAAATAAAAAATAAAAGTCTTTCAAATGTTTCCATCTGAAGTTCATATACCTGCAGTTCTAAAAGGGCTTCACTTGTAACGTATAAAGATGTATGACTAATTCTACTTACAAAGTAAACCTAATACACAGGACAGACTCATTACATGCAAGGCCGGATTTTTTATTTTATTTGTTATAATTGTGATGATCATGGCGTAGAGCTTATGAAAACCCCGAATTCTAAATCTCTAATTAGAATATTCTAGTGTCACACTCTAGACAGTTAATTAGTCCAAAATATTTGCTAAGGGTTCCTGAAACTTTAAATGGTATCTCAGTCTAAGTTGATTAAATAAAATAAATGGATATTCTAATACTTTTAGTTTCACCTATATCACAGCTGCTGCCTGTCCAAAGCTGGAGAGGAGCTGCTCACCCTGCAGCACCACAGACAGCTCCTACTCCAGCTCCCTTCCCTTCAGGACCTTGGACAGAGGAATGGCAGAGCATTGTCTTGTTCTGTGTGAACACCAAGCCCCCCCCCCCCCCCCCCCCACAATGCGGCTCAGAAAATGGTCTCAACCCGGAAGTACCAAAAATTGCAGTTCCACCCTCATTCGCTGGTGACGCCGGGCTGGTGTCAGAAGCGAGCAAATCCTCATTGACTCCCATGTTAAAAATACCAATTTCACAGCAGAAATAAACATGTTTACAGCCTGGTACCAAAACATGTTTTTTGTTTAAATGATCTAGTTTACACTCATGACAACTCTGATGGAGGTGAATTTTTTCTCACTCTTCTGTTTAAGTGTATTAAAAGCCTAAAATTCTGTATAATTAATGAGCATCCGACACACGTGACCGCCGCCTCAGACCCACGTGACCACAGTGCTAGCTCCGTGGAAAGGCCTCAGTTGAGCCTCGGTCTGGCCAGGAAACTGTTTCAGGATTTTGAGTCTCTGTGTTTGTGTATTATTCTTTGGATATTTTTAGTGCAATTGTTGGACAAAATGACTTGCTGTGGCATTAATTGCATTAATAGAGCGTCCAAGGAGTCGAGATTTTTTCGGTAAGTTAAATTACAGTATATGTATGTATTTTAGGCCACTGCCGCCTTTAAACTAGCTGAGTTTATCGAAGTAGCTAGCTAACTATCATTTTAACATGTAGCATGTACTGTTTGACCATGAAATTTAGATGTAAAATACAGTAAAATAATTAATAGGGCATATGTCGATGGGTAAAAGGGTAAAACCCAGTGCATTTAACATAAAAATGGGTTGAAATATGACGGAACTCTTGGAGGGACACTTCTGTGTTCCATTCTTCCACCTGGTTCTCCCCGGCGGTCAGCCCGGTGCATGTCTGACCGATGCGGCGCCTACTAGCTGCTGCACGGGCTGACCTCTCTTGGAGCTCTCGGACAGGGCTGACCGCTCGTGGAGTTCTCGGACGGGGCTGACCACGTGTGGAGCTCTCGGACTCGTAGAGAGACCTGACCACAGAAATACTACAGCTCAATTCCCTACCTAAATGCAAAGTTTGAGAGACGTGGCTCACTTAGGTCTGCACTGCCTTCGGGCTAATTTGTCAAGTTCACAAAATGTGGAACGGGATGTAAGGTTAGATGTAAGTTCCCTGTCCCGCTGGGAGGGTTTCAAACACTGCCTTCCTCTGCTGGAGACCGTGGCGCTCTGCCGCGGCGCATTATTCGGTTATTGTTACCGGTACTTGTCTTGCAATGTGAAACGCTTTGTCTCAGATTTTGTAAGAAAAATTAGATTTCCCCCCAAAATACGACTTATATATGTTTTTTCTTCTATACATTTAATGGCTGGTGCGACTCAGGAGCGACTTAATAGTCCTGAAAATACGGTACGTGAAAAATAGTGAAAACTTGCTCAAAGCAAAATATATTGTCATTACGGAAATAACTTATAAACTTACCGATTTAATATTTTTTATTCACAGAAAGGTACTTCTCATGAAAAAGCGCCACAAATCTCCACTTGAACTCCATGCGGTCGATGGGTGTTCCACAGAGTTAGCTCCGGTTGTAGCTAGGTTGCTAGATCCGTTAGCTCGGCTCCCACCTCCGCGTTAGCTTTGGGTTAGCATCAGGTTAGCTTGTAGCTAGTTCGACCGGGTGTCGTCAGTTGATCCCAGCCTTACAGCCCCACCCTCAGCTCCACCTCTCTTCCCTTTTATGGAATTGTCTGGGCTTGACGGAACCTGTGACACGGTCAAAATGGCGGTGGTGGTCACCTCCCATTTTAGCACAAAAACTTGTTATTGGAGCCTATGGAAACCCATTGCCCATATATTAATGTCAATGGTGAAAATGAAGCAGTACAAGTGATAATGCTGCAGGATTTCATAATTTTATCCTTCTCAGCAGCAGCACTGCAGGTGCTCTCCATGTCCAACATGTGCATAAGCCAGGTCCTTAGTCAACTTAAAGTTGCGCACATTTTTCCGCTAAGTTTTCTTTCATAAATCCCAAAGTTTGTGTGGAAAGTTGCTTACGCAGTTTTCCGACCTCGTTTTGTGCGTAAGCAAGCTTGATAAATGAGGCCCCTGGACTTTATTAGATACAGAAGCAGATAGATGTATTTAAGTCCTTTATTTAGAAAAAAATATGCATCTTCATCTTCTTCAACAGTGGACTGCTGTCCAGTAGCATGTGGAGATCATTTGAAAGACAACGGTAGAACACGCCCCACGACCAAGAGCCATTAATGGAGCATTCCCAGACTAATTAATATATTTATTTAGTAATAAATGATATATTTATTTAGGCTGGCTTGCCAGGCTAAGACGGTGGCTTTCCCCCTCCTCCCTCTGTGCAATAGTTGGTGCAGATGATTACAATCATCCCTGATTAGTTCGGGTGTGGCAGCCTAAAAAAGGCTGCGTATTGCACTCAGACAAGAGGAGAGAGAAGACAGGGATCTGAGCTGTTCTCCCAGCTCAGAGGATCATTTGTTTTGTAGTTGCTAACTCATGTTTAGGAGAAATGGGAGAAGTTTGTGAAACTTCATGTGAGTGCCAGCAGTGTGCAGCTTAAACCCGCTGGGTCAGCTCAGAGTAGCTGACTCTTTCTGTAGACGGGTTATTTATTTATTGCGATGAGCTTGAGAGCTCTGGTTGTTGTGATTATGTTAACTTTAGTAGTTCCTGTCTAAGTTATGTAGTGGCGGAGTGCCTAGTTTACGGTATTTGAATAGTTAATGGTTTTATTTTCACAGCAACAGCCTATTGCTCGGATGAATTTAGCTGCAGAATGCCCTGCGTTTGTTGAAAAATACCCAGAGGGTTACTCTTTTAGAGTTTGTGTTTGTGTTCTAGTAATTGGCTGTAGGTGGAGCATTGCTCCTCTTTTTCTCAAATTTTTATCTTTCTATCTAGAAGTTCACCCTTAGTAGACTTGCATCCTGAGTTTGTTTAGTTTTGTTTATGTGTAAATAAAAATGTTCAGCCCATCCTGCACACGGCCCCTTATGTTACATCAAGTACAATAATAAAGTAATTATGCACACCTTGTACATTAGAGTTATCTCATAATTATTCGTATTTTTGTCAATAAACAACTTACATCGCTTCCTTTATTGAAGTGAAGAAGCTGGTGAGGCATTTGTAGGTCAATATTTTCTTTCCTGTGCTTAAAAAATTAAGTCATACACAATCTGTACATATTAAATTATCAAAAGTGGAAAATGATAAAAAATGTTACGATAAGATTTAGAATACCATTTTTCGTAGTGACTAAATTTAGTTAGACAAAAGACCGCTTAAAAAGAGGAAAGAACTGGGTGGTCTCTGTTGGAGTAGTCGGGGAAATGATTGTATGAGACAGATCAAACACAGGGTTAATAACAGCACTTCACACTTATACATGCACAGCAGAGTAGATTAGCCTGTAAGTAGTAATGAGTTTACAGTCAAGTGTTTCACACACACACACACACACACACGCACGCACGCACGCACACACACACACACACACGCACGCACGCACGCACGCACCCACACACACACACGCACGCACGCCCACACGCACACACACACACACACACACACACACACACACACACACACACACACACACACACACACACACACACATTCTCCTAATTAAAACTCAGGGCTTTGAACTTAAGCAGCGAGAAACTGTAATACTGTTAACTGAATCCAGCGTAAAGCATTCCTTAAGTCTTCTCGAAATTCTACTCAGAACCGGGTTTGTTCCTTCTATCATGTCTCGTCATAAACACCCGATCTCGATGTAAAAAAAAACCCCACATATTTGAAGAATTTCTTTTAAGAAACACTTCTAAAAAATATGTGTTCAAAAGTTTTATATGCTGAAAATTTACATATTTGATCGTGTCTCATCCTTACAAAATGATGCTGGGGAGCTTTACAGCCTCCCTTTGCTGAAGTCGGTTCTGGGCCTCCCCCAGGTGTGTGTATAACATCTGCAGACACTGTAGAGGGTCGGGAGTATAGCAGGTGCTGCTCCCACACCTCTCCTGGCTCTCTAAACAGAACCTGACAACACAGACAGAACAAACATTGTTTTAAAATCACTCAGATTGGTTAAAATCTTCGTCTTCGTCGTCTTCGTCTTCCTCCGCTTATCCGGGTCCGGGTCGCGGGGGCAGCATCCCAACTAGGGAGCTCCAGGCCGTCCTCTCTCCAGCCTTGTCCACCAGCTCCTCCGGCAGGACCCCAAGGCGTTCCCGGACCAGATTGGAGATGTAACCTCTCCAACGTGTCCTGGGCCTTCTGCCGGCAGGACATGCCCGAAACACCTCCCCGGGGAGGCGTCCAGGAGGCATCCTGACCAGATGCCCAAACCACCTCAACTGGCTCCTTTCGATCCGGAGGAGCAGCGGTTCTACTCCGAGTCCCTCCCGAATGTCCGAGCTCCTCACCCTATCTCTAAGGCTGAGCCCGGCCACCCTACGGAGGAAACTCATTTCGGCCGCTTGTATCCGCAATCTCGTTCTTTCGGTCATTACCCAAAGCTCATGACCATAGGTGAGGATTGGGACGTAGATCGACCGGTAAATCGAGAGCCTGGCTTTCTGGCTCAGCTCCCTCTTCCCCACGACAGATCGGCTCAGCGTCCGCATCACTGCAGACGCCGAACCAATCCGCCTGTCGATCTCCCGATCCCTCCTACCCTCACTCGTGAACAAGACCCCGAGATACTTAAACTCCTCCACTTGAGGTAGGACCTCTCCCCCGACCCGGAGGTGGCAAGCCACCCTTTTCCGGTCGAGAACCATGGTCTCAGATTTGGAGGTGCTGATCCTCATCCCAGCCGCTTCACATTCGGCCGCGAACCTACCCAGCAAGAGCTGAAGGTCAGAGCTGGATGAAGCTAGGAGGACCACATCATCCGCAAAAAGCAGAGACGAGATTCTCCTGCCACCAAACTCGACACACTCCACACCACAGCTGCACCTAGAAATTCTGTCCATAAAAGTGATGAACAGAACCGGTTACAAAGGGCAGCCCTGGCGGAGTCCAACCCTCACTGGGAACAGGTCCGACTTACTACCGGCTATGCGGACCAAACTCACGCTCCTCTGGTAAAGGGACTGAATGGCCCTTAACAGAAAGCCACCCACCCCATACTCCTGGAGCGTCCCCCACAGGGTGCCCCTGGGGACACAGTCATAAGCCTTCTCCAAATCCACAAAGCACATGTGGATTGGTTGGGCAAACTCCCATGCCCCCTCCATCACCCTTGCAAGGGTATAGAGCTGGTCCACAGTTCCACGGCCAGGACGAAAACCACATTGCTCCTCCTCTATCTGAGATTCAACTATCGATCGGACCCTCCTCTCCAGTACCTTGGAGTAGACCTTTCCAGGGAGGCTGAGGAGTGTGATTCCCCCTATAGTTGGAACACACCCTCAGGTCACCCTTCTTAAAGATGGGGACCACCACCCCGGTCTGCCACTCCCTAGGAACTGCCCCCGATGACCACGCAATGTTGTAGAGACGTGTCAACCATGACAGCCCTACAACATCCATAGCCTTGAGATACCCAGGACGAACCTCATCCGCCCCCGGGGCTCCGCCGCTGTGTAGTTGTTTGACTACCTCAGCAACTTCTGCCCCCGAGATCGGACAGTCCATCCCCAGGCCTCCCAGCTCTGGTTCCTCCTCGGAATGCGCATTGGTGGGATTGAGGAGCTCCTCAAAGTATTCCTTCCACCGTCCGACTATAGCCTCAGTTGACGTCAGCAGCTCCCCATCCCCACTGTAAACAAAGCTGTAATGGTTAAAATCTGATCTCATAAATGAAATGATGTGATACATTTTCATCAACTTAATCATCAATGTACCAGCTTTTACTGCCTCAGTTTGGCCACTTTACACCTGTACCTTGAACATTGTTTCATAAAAAAATTGATAGCTACTCACATTTAGTTCTCTACCCAATGTTTTATGACACAAGTCCTGCTGTTTGGTTTATAATATATTTCAGTTTTTTTACCCTCTGGCCACCTATGACCTCCCAAACTGGTTACAACTCACCTTTAGTCCCCCTAACCCCCCCCCCCCCCACACACACACACACACACAGACTTTTATCATTTATAGTTTACTGTAATGCTGTTGTTTTATTTAATGTTTTACAGTAAATCTGTTGTTCATGTTTGTTTTTACTGTGAAACACTTTGGCGTCTGTGAAAAGTGCTGTATAAATAAACTTCAATTTTAGTTTTGAAACACTTAAAAGCGTCTTGATGGATTTTGTCAGCTATATCTGAACAGATACTCATTTTTTCTGACTGTTTCTTTGAATTAGAAACTGAAGTGGATTTGATTATTTTATGTGTGTGTTGTTTTGGTCTGAGAATGTGGGGTAAACTTTTAGCGCTGAGGATAAACTTAAATAGTTTTTCTGTGTTTGAGGTGACCTTCAATTGTTTTCTGGTGTTTAAAAAAAGAAGCAGCGATAGAGGAAGGGACAAGAACCCTGTCCTTGCTCCTATCGCTATGGGATCAGTGGCCTGGCCTGACCACTTCCACAGCCAGCACCTCAACCTTATCCATCACCACTAGATAGTTATCACACCAGGGATGGAGGACATGTGAGATGTAGGGGTGAGTGCAGAAGAAAGAGGGGCTTCCTGCCCTGTGATCACACACCCTGACACAAACAAACAAAAGACACTTAGGGGCAGAGACAACTTCCTGTAGGCACAAATGAGCCACCTCTTGGTTTTGTTGAAATTAGAAGGTGTGTTTGTAAATGTGCCGTAAAGCACAAAAACTAACACACAAAGAACTTTACCTGAAAATAATATTAGTTCTAATTCTCCGTTTTACCTTTTCCACATTTTTATTTTTCCCATTTGAATCAAATATCTGTTGCAGTCTCAGCTTTGATGATCATCACCTGCTGTTTGTTGCTGGTAATGGGAGGCAAAGTGAGCCGCAAGTCACACGGCCTTGTGGATTGGGATTCGAGGGTCCCAGGGAAACTCGGCCCTGCTGGGTCAGAAAAGCCCCAGAGGCAACCCCCACTCCTGTGGCCTGACTTGGCTGGAACCTGGTACTTGACCTTCCTCAACAGTAGCTCCATCTCATGAGGGGCTGGCCTAAATGGAGAGTTGAAGACCCCTGGGCACTAAAGAATGGGGAATAGGAAGAGAGGTTGGCACTTTATTAACACAAATCATTACAGACCTTAACCAGTGACTAAGAAAATATACACTACCCACTTCTCCTATAATCTTTTCAAAAGACAAACATATGTTTTGTTGGTATTGGATGGATGGATGGATGGATGGATGGATGGATGGAGTAGAAATTGATGCTAAATAGACTTCCAAATACTTGCTGTTGCATTTAAACACAAACAAAACGCTGCTTCATTGGTTGTAAAACTGGGTGCAGATAAGACACAGACTATAATTATTCAAATCACAATGATCCTTCTGCCTCACTGTTAATTAACAGACCAAAGCTTTGAGTCAGAGGACTCTCTGTCTACTTTATATGCTAATAACACTGCTTGCTATTTAAGCCACCCTAAAAGCCTGGGACAACAAAAAGAAAAGAGAGGAAGGACATAAGTAGCAAATTGTTCAAACTATATAAACTAAAACCTTACTCTTAAAAAAACATACAATTGCAGTCTACTTAATAATGAAATGCTTCATTATGTAGAGAAGATGTTCTTACATTTAATTAGAAACCATAGAATGTGAAATATAAAATATGAAATATCACCTTAATGGATCTTTGAGTTAATTTAACCAGAAGATCAGATCTTTTTATTGCAGGGATTGAGCAACACCTCGTATCAACTCCAAAGAAAGAGAGAGAGTCAGGTTTAAAAAGTAAAAATATTTATTTCTAAACAAATTAAACAAGACTAACTTTAAACACTATGTGATGATGAACTAAGCTGGAGTAAGACTAAGGATGGTGTGTGTGTGAAATATGTTCAGAACCAGCAAATCCGGAGGACTATTAGTTCTGAGTGGGAGTGAAAGGGTGTTTCGCTCTAAGCTTTTGGTTGGAGATTATAACACACATTGAGACGCCATCTGTCGGTCTACGTACCCCAACGGAAGTCCCCGTTTAGATCCGGAATGTCAGGGGTCCAGCTTTAGACCCTCTTGGAACCGACGCCTGTAGATATGCAGCGGCTGCCGACCCTTCCAGTCTTGAGATACTCCCAGGTCACGACAGTTTATTGGCATCAGCGAGACCCTAGGGTCGTTATTGTTCAGCTTTTATTCTGAAGGAACTGTTGCAGCAGGTGGAACATGCAACAGATTTAATCCAGCTTGTTGTTAGGTTCTTTCGGCTTTAAGAGGAAAGTTACAGATAGACCACTCCGATAACTTCTCTAGAACGCTTTGAACTGAAGTTAAGATGACGTGGGGCATAGTGTTATAATATGGATGTTTTTATTTACTGTCGAATCAGACTTTGACACAAAAGAGGATTTAACAAACACCAACAAAACCACGCCTCGCGTCAGATCTGGAAGGTTCTGATTGGATCAGAAAAAGGAATGTGCCATGTGATTTTAACATTACGTGCGATCAGTCTAGTATTTAAAGTTATATACTTATTATACTATCATAGGACTATAATATCAAGTAATATTAATATTCTCATTTCACAGATTGATTGAACATTAAGCTTCACATGATTATTTGGACTAACAATGTTATTTGATTATTATTTAATAGTTTTCTTGGTCTTCTTTCTTCTTTCTTGTGCTGTCCGAGGAAGCAACAGTTTAGATAAGAGCACAGAGCATGAGTGGCCTTGGCCCATATCTTGTAGATTAGGCTTGTGTCAGAAACTCACGGTTTTGCTTGGGCAGAGCAAATAGAGCAGGGCCTTATAGGTCAAAGATGGACAGTTCATCTCGCTACAATTATTGTATAAAAAGAACTTCAATTTGACGCTAAGTGTTGACATTAGCAAAAATGATTTCACCTTTGAGACCGTGCTTACTTTAAAATTTGCATGGGCCATGCTACAACTGGAACATCCACATCTTTAGACGTTTATCTAACAGCATATTTATGCATCTTGTGGTCATGGAAAAGATAGTCTGTTTGAGAAGGGTCAGATCATTGGCATATATCAAGCAGAGAAAACATCTAAGGTGATTGCAGAAACGACTAAAACTAGGTTAAGAACCATCCAACGCACTCTTAAACACTGGTCTGGTGAGTCCAGATGGACCCTGTTCCAGAGTGATGGGTAAGAAGAGAGGCAGATGAAGTGATGCACCCATCATGCCTAGTGTCTACTGTACAAGCCTGTGGGGGCAGTGCTATGATCTGGGGTTGCTGCAGTTGGTCAGGTCTAGGTTCAGCAGCAGGATGTGCTCCAAGAATGAGGTCAGCTGACTACCTGAATATACTGAATGAGCAGGTTATTATATCTATGGTTGTTTTCTTCCCAGATGATGGGCATATTCCAAGATAACAACACCAGGATTAATCAGGCTCAAATAGTGAAAGAGTGGTTCAGGGAGCATGAGACATCATTTGCACACATGGATTGGCCACCAAATTAACTCCATAGAGAATCTTTGGGATGTGCTGGAGAAGGATTTGCGCAGCGTTTAGACTCTATATACAGAGTGTGGACTTTTCATTTTTTGTAGAAAAAAGCTGGAGAAACTCTGATGGAAAAAAACACAAGAAATTCAGCAAAATTCGATATGAAATGTACCTATTTTAAATTAGTTGATACTTACAAAAGAATTGCACAGTCAACATGTTTAAACAGAATTTAGGTTAAAGCAATGTAGAGAAAAGTCATTGCATGCATGCAACTTTTTGATGATATGAAAACGGCAAACTAAAAGCCAAAATGAAACAATGGTAGGATTCATAAAGTCCTCTCCTGCTACATCCTGTAAAAGACTCCTTAGATAAAAACAAACAAACAAAACAAAAACAAAACAATCATCAAATGTTAACAAAACTTCAAAATGACAAAGGCTCTCAACTGGTTAATGTTATAATTGCTATATGGACAATAAATTATTTAATTTTATTGAAACTTTAGTTTGTGAATTTTATTATTGCCCAACACTAAAAGTAATACTCTCTGGAACAAAAGTAACACTGATGGTATAGAAAGAAAATGAACAGTTAAAGTAACAAGCTTGAAAGCTGAACACACGTATGCATAAACGCAAGCATGTACACACACACACACACACACGCACACACACACACACACACACACACACACACACACACACACACACACACACACACACACACACACACACACACACACACACACACACACAAAAGTACCAAGCAACCTCTGAGAAGACCAATGATGTTGACCCTAAGAACACTGCATCTCTGTCTCTGTCAGAGGGACTCTGTGCCTTTTGGTAAGCTGTGTGTAAAAGTGTGTATGTGTGTGTGTGTGTGTGTGTGTGTGTGTGTGTGTGTGTGTGTGTGTGTGTGTGTGTGTGTGTGTGTGTGTGCGCGTGTGTGTGTGTGGGCTAGGGTCCTAGAAGTGAGGAAGGATGAACTGTGTGGAGAGCCATCTATCCACAGCTGACAAGGTCAGAGCTACTAAGGGAAAGATAGCCCTGCCATATGCAGAGAAAGAGGTGAGGCTAATACAGGAGATACATTTAGAAACCCAAGCATCTTTCCAGAATTACAGGTTCATCTGGAATCAAACAAAAAAATGTTACATCTGTGTGATAATGACTCCAGCAAACGCAAGGGACACTATCAAGAGGTACTTAGTAACCTAGGAGATGACAATGCGGGACACAAACGCATGAAGGAGAGAAAGATGGAAAGAAAGAGACAGAAAAAGTGTGAGGAGTGGTGGTGCCGAATCAACAGTGACCAGTGTGCTTTGTCTTCATTATGATCCCAGTGGGGAGTCACAGAGATTTGTAGATGCCACACACACACACACACACACACACACACACACACACACACACACACACACACCTGTGCCCATGGAAGCACTAAAATACTCCACTCAGCACATCAGAAGAGCCATGAGTATGGCGTTTAAAGCGTGCCACAACCCGTGCACGCGCATTGGGTCCACAGCGCGCGTGTGAACGGGACTCGCGAGCGCAAATATACATGGCAGCGCGCGTGTGAACGGGACTCGCGCGCGTGTGAACGGGACTCGCGAGCGAAAATATACATGGCGAGAGGTCATTTGTGCACTGAGAGGGAGCAAACTGTGTCTGTGAGCGCACAAGGATGTGCACAAGTGACAAACCTGCGTGCGCGCGTTGTCAACGAGCACACGGCAGAGGAAAACGTGCGCGCGCGGCAGCCTCTGTGCGCGCTCGGCAGCCTCTCTGCGCGCTCGGTTTCTGACTCCTGCTCGCTCGGCTGTAAGGGCTTTTGGCACTCTGGAGGCGTGGCCTGTGGCAGATCTTGTCTGTCCTCTGATTGGTTAGTTCACCCCGCACTTTACCCTCTATCTATATAAAAAAGTCTGATGTTCAGTAGT
Source organism: Nothobranchius furzeri (assembly GCF_043380555.1). NCBI lineage: Eukaryota > Metazoa > Chordata > Actinopteri > Cyprinodontiformes > Nothobranchiidae > Nothobranchius > Nothobranchius furzeri. The sequence continues at coordinate 33,319,840 of NC_091749.1, forward strand.
TGCTGGCATAGCTCAGCTGGGAGAGCGGGTGACTCTCGCCCCGCAGGATCCAGGTTCGAGTCCGGGCAAGGAGAATGTAGTAGACGTCATGTTAATTTTTCTTAATTTCAGGTATTTTACAGTTCTGACCGTTCAACTGTCATTAAACGTCCGAATGTTTGCTGGGCAGTGTTTTAAAAAGTGCACATAAGCTAGATGGTTTTAACCATATAAAATTACATTTTTTGGGATACTGGAAAAATACATACTGAAATAAAACTACTGATTGAAAACTTTATGACTGTGGTTGTACAATATATAACTCACTAATACACTGCAAACTCCCTTAGAGTGGGGCTTCCAGAGAGAGAGAGAGAGAGAGAGAGAGAGAGAGAGAGAGAGAGAGAGAGAGAGAGAGAGAGAGAGAGAGCCAGAGAGGGAGAGAGAGAGAGAGCCAGAGAGAGAGAGAGAGAGAGAGAGAGAGAGAGAGAGAGAGAGAGAGAGAGAGAGAAGTTCTTGCCTCATTAATGAATTGTTTATTTTTTTCAGTATTTAATTGACAAATTATCCTTTCAAATAATTAATTGATGAGTTACATAATTGTCCATTTAGAATTGTTGAATGGACTGAGTCAAGTTTGGTGCACTTTATATATTTCAAAACATGTTTTTTTTTATTTTAATGATGCATATAAATAATTTAAATGTTAATTTAATGAAATATTTCTATTTTTTCATTACCTCACCCTTGTTTTGACAAAAACGGGACCTTGCTGGATAATATCATGGAGAAACTATTTGTTCACAGTACATGGCTCAGTGAGGATCTGTGTAAAGGAGGAGATACTCAGAAATCTGTCTGCAGATTGTTACAACCCAGACTGGAAGTGGTGGGCTGTAATAAGAAAGGAGACCAAACAGAGGAGTGGGGGTTCAACAACTGATTTATTTAACAAAAGTAAGGATTTACTAAAGCAAGTTAGTGAACAGAAAATGGCCATCTCAAGGTTTTACTCGGATGCCCCTCAGCAGGGTGCAGCACTGTTGAAGGTCATCTGAATGAAAGCTTGATATGCAGTTTCTTTATGAAATGGACAATTATGTAACTCATCAATTAATTATTTGAAAGGATAATTTGTCAATTAAATACTGAAAAAAATAAACAATTCATTAATGAGGCAAGAACTTTTCTCTCTCTCTCTCTCTCTCTGGAAGCCCCACTCTAAGGGAGTTTGCAGTGTATTAGTGAGTTATATATTGTACAACCACAGTCATAAAGTTTTCAATCAGTAGTTTTATTTCAGTATGTATTTTTCCAGTATCACAAAAAATGTAATTTTATATGGTTAAAACCATCTAGCTTATGTGCACTTTTTAAAACACTGCCCAGCAAACATTCGGACGTTTAATGACAGTTGAACGGTCAGAACTGTAAAATACCTGAAATTAAGAAAAATTAACATGACGTCTACTACATTTTCCTTGCCCGGACTCGAACCTGGATCCTCCGGGGCGAGAGTCACCCGCTCTCCCAGCTGAGCTATGCCAGCAACTACTGAACAACGACTTTTTTATATAGATAGAGGGTAAAGTGCGGGGTGAACTAACCAATCAGAGGACAGACAAGATCTGCCACAGGCCACGCCTCCAGAGTGCCAAAAGCCCTTACAGCCGAGCGAGCAGGAGTCAGAAACCGAGCGCGCAGAGAGGCTGCCGAGCGCGCACAGAGGCTGCCGCGCGCGCACGTTTTCCTCTGCTGTGTGCTCGTTGACAACGCGCGCACGCAGGTTTGTCACTTGTGCACATCCTTGTGCGCTCACAGACACAGTTTGCTCCCTCTCTGTGCACAAATGACCTCTCGCCATGTATATTTTCGCTCGCGAGTCCCATTCACACGCGCGCGAGTCCCGTTCACACGCGCGCTGTGGACCCAATGCGCGTGCACGGGTTGTGACACGGGTATGACGCGATACATGAGGACGCACACTTACTCACATGTGCGCACACTCATCTTAACTCTACACAGCCCACCATTGTTGACCAGACTTTTCTAACTCAGGATAGCCCGTCTTTAGGAGATCTCTGTTTTTCAGACATAATCGCTTCTCATTCTGAACACATGTCACTTTGAGGGCATATGTTAAAAGTGAAAGTTTAAGGTGCATCCTACAGTTTTTTGCAGAAGTTGTAAAAAGCTGGATAAACAGATTATTTTACATATAATCTTCATGAATGCAAGGCTGGTTAAAATGTGAACTATCAATCAAAAAACTGGAGTTTTAATAAATGCGTTTTGAAATTAAAACATCATAAGAAGTTCACAGAATTAAAAAAAATATATTAAGAACTGACAGCTAGCTGACTGGGTGACATTTGTCTGCAACTCGTAGAGCAGCAGAAAAATTCTGCACAAATCTGGAGTAGAGCAACTCGTGTTTTGGACACAAAATGCCAAATCAAACATAACTTGGTGTGTCTGGTAAGAAAAAGCAAATATTTAAAAATAGCGTATCATTTTCACGGCTCTTTCTGCTCAGGTCACAGGAAGCTGGTGCCTAATGGGCCATTCCCATCTGTACCGGGTCGGCCCGGGCCGGGTAGCACCGGTCGGCCCCAGCCTGGCCCGGTTGATTCCACACATCCTTGCCTTAAGCCCATGTGGGCTGATTCTACCCACCAGTCAGAGGCTTGGTCTAATGGAAGGTGTGAATTTGCTGTCAGCAGTGGGTGTGTTGGCCCTGGTCGGCCTGAAGCAGACCCCCTCGAGAAGAGGGCTGAGAATGAGCCTTGGTTGGCCCGGAAAAATACCAGGCCACCCAGATATGTAAACAACCTACGCTACCCGGCCCGGGCCGACCCGGTACAGATGGGAATGGCCCATAACTGTAGTTGCCCCCGACACACACACACACACACACACACACACACACACACACACACACACACACACACACACACACACACACACACACACACACACACACACACACACACACACACACACACACACACACATTTATATAGGCTATATTTAAGGTTTGTTTTAGTATTTATGTTTACTTCCACTAACCTGCTTTGTGCTGAGGAGGTGGTGTAACCGATGTGCCTGGTAGACTCTGCCTTGTTGCTCCTTTACCATCTCTTGATAATTCTTCCGTCTTTGCAGGAGTTCCACAGTCTCGTCCACTTCCTTCCTACCATAAATAAATAAATAAATAAATAAATAAAACATTAACAAAGACTTTAAAAAATATCAAACAATCTAATTTTTTTCAATTAAATTTTCATTTGTTAGGGTTTCGGTAAAAAATAAAAATACAGGAATAAAAAAAATTTAATAGAAAAAAAATCAATTAAAAAGTACAATAAACATGAAATTTCACCTGAACATTTTAACAAAACAAGATTGTATAAACATCAGATTGTCAGTACTGGAGATTTATTAGATTTGTGCCTGATGTAAATCTAACTTTAGTTTTTATGAATGTTATGCATGTTAAACACAGTCTAACGATTCCCTGAAGTGTTCTGCAAATTAGAGCAAACATACAACGAAACTAAAAAAAATAAAAGTACCAAATCATTCTGACAGGCATGAGAAGGAACTGTGGAGAGAAAACAAGGCAATGGGACAGCATGGTGGGACAAAAGCAAAGTGAAAGCATGAGAGGATATAAGTGGGAGGATGATGGATATGTTTCATCACCAGAGCCAGGACAGGTCCGTCTGTGACATCTGTTTAATGTAGCTGGCTAAATGGGATGCATTAAAACCCCATACACAGCTATTTCATCCTGCAATCACGCAGTCTTATTGTTACAAGAGGGCAATGACTTAAAAGGCAACTTGGAAACAATTACTAAAGCACACACGCCATGATAATTTGAAAAGACGCCCACAGAGCAAAGCGTAAAACCAATCTGTCTGCAAGTGCAACACCAATAAGAATTTAGTCATAGATCATCAACAATCCTGCATGGTTTTTACCCGTTTTTACTCTGTAATTCGTCTCTGCTGTTTCTTTTTTCCTACTCAACCTCTGTTTTCAATTACAAGCCTCCACATCGGAATCCTGATATTCAAAGTGTGTCTGTAATGTGAGGTTAACACATTCTGCGGCTGCTAACATTTAAAAAGGAATTACAATGCAGTACCATTGCCTTTGCATCCCCATTCCTTCCTGAGCACCAGATTAAATTACAAAATAAATGAAATATGCAGCGCTGTATGTGTGCAAGTGTGTAGAACGGCAAGGAGAACGTCCCAGTGTGTGTGTTTATGTAATATTAAACACAACAGTTTAACACAGTGCAGAGTTATGTGTGAGAGAATGAATATTGAGGTGGCTTGGCCTCTATTTGTCTGCCTATAGCTAACAGGGGTATTACTTATTAATGTGAAATATAAACTCTGAGTTTATTGTGAGGTGTGTGTGTGTGTGTGAGTGTAGTTATTTCTCTTCACATATGCATGAATATTACTTCACTAAACAAACATGTTTCCATGTTTCTTGTGTTTGAAAGGGTCTGAGCTGAAACATTTTAAGACTGGTATCATTGTGTGCATGTATATAAGAAATATATGCAAGTGTGTAAATGTGCTCTTGCTGAATGTATGTGCATATATGTGTCCATATCTGTCTGTGCATGTGTGTTTGTGTTGGTCCAGCTGAATAGGTGACCTTTGCCTCCCTGCCCCCAGTCCCAGTGTTATTAATTGCTGTGTAGTGGACAAAAGCCAAACAGATTTGTAACGGCTGAAGGCACCTCGATCTGTGTCGACCCAACCAGCCGCCACAACATACAACCCTCATTAGCCCTGTTCGGCAAGCGGCACATGCCCTCTGTTTGTGTGAGTATGTGTGTGTGTGCATGTGCGTGTTTTTAGATATGTGTGTGTTTGGACAAGTAAAAGCGGGGGAGCTACACTCTAGTTCTAAATATGTAATTTATTTTAGCAAAGGTTCTGTTTAGAAGTGGCTCGTGGATGAAAACAAAACCTTTTTCTTTTTTGATTGTATATATTAGGGCTGCTCAAATGATCTAATTTAAATCACAATTAATTTCTGAGTTTTGAACGATTATAAAAACAAAACAAGCTGATTATTTGCTCCTCCCTTGTGGTTTACTCCCACGCTACTACGAGTTGTAAATCAAGCGCACCTCCCACACAGTTTTCCCAACTTAACAACTTTGTTGCTATTTCTAACAACTTTTCAGACCTCCTTGACCTTCATTTCCAAAAAGCACCTAGAAATCAAGCTAGCAACATATTTGAAGACTCTAAGCTACTTTCTGTTTAAATTTGGCAGCGATATTCTCTGCAGGTTAGCAAAACACTCAGCTGCGCTCCGGATTGTCTCACAACACCGGACATTAGGAAAGGGAGGGAATGATGAGTGCATGTGCAGCACACGTTATGTCGACTGATGAATCTTAAACTTTCTTCAATGGAAAGCGCTCCGTAAAAAAACTATTGTTTTACAATCTAAATAAATTCAAGACACCTCTGTTTGTGAGTGAGTGTGTGTGTGCATGAGCCTGTGGATTTATACTTTAGCAGGGCTGCAAACTCTCCCACGATGAGCGTGAGATATGCATTTAACCATCTTCATGAACTCTTACACAACACCTCCAGTTTCTCACACTGATAAATAATAATAGTTCATCTATATGTGTGACATGTTGCATCATGCTGTTGTACACACTCCTATGGCATCGCTGGACGGGACTAAATAAATATTATAAAAACATATACATAGATGTGTTACGGCTGGAGCCTTTTTGTGTTGTGATTTCATTTTTTTGTGCATTTTATGTTGCATCTGAGGAGCCTGCCTGCAGACTATGTTGGCTCACCCTTGCTCCTCCCTGCACCAGCTGAGCTGGGTTTTCATCAGCCGCAAATTGTTTAAAGGACCAGCTGGAGCTCCTCACCAATGGGGACAATAGTGCAGAGCTGCCTTTCCTCTGGTCTGTTGTCTCCCACTTAGAACTTCGATATTGTGCTCTTACTGTTTGAACCTGTTTTGGTAAAAGTGGATTTAGATCCGTGGTGGTTAAAAGAATAATAGTCA
>NC_091749.1:33328393-33383393 GCF_043380555.1 Nothobranchius furzeri
ACTTTGCTTATCCCATTTCCAGATTTATTTTTAGTCAAAACAAGAACATTTGGATCAAGTTAGAGCACATCACACTAGTGTTAGTAGCCTTACACTGGCTTCCTGTTTCTAATCGAATCACATTTAAATACTCTGGTTTGTTTTTAATTGCTTGAAAGGGGTGGCTCCTCACTATTTGTCAGATCTGATTCACTCGTACATCCTGTCGAGCTTAGACTGAAATCACGAGGGAGGGAGTCACACCTTCTCGGTCCTGGGACTAAAGCTCTGGAATGATGACGGCAGACGTGAAGCAGGCCCCTTCGCTCAGCACTTTAAGAGCCATCTCAATGATGTACACTAATAGGTTGCAGTTGCATGTTTTCAGTCCCAACTTGTTTTTAACCGTGGGGGCTGGGCTGTTTTTATTCTGATTTTTGTTAGCTTGTTTTAATCCATGTATTTTTTTGTTTTTATGTGTAAATTGTGCCACTACAATGGTGTACAGCACTTTGTTTGGGCCATGTGATGGCACTATAAATAAAGATTTAAGAATATTTACCTTATTTAAAGTAATGTAATGTAATTTTTCTAGAGAAGCATTTTTCCTGTTTATACTAAAATAAAATAAAACGTCAAAAAATTGGACTTTACATTTTTTTTTACTTTCTTAGAAATCCGTTTTTGCATTGTAGTCCAATAAATTAATAAATCTATCAACAAAATATTAGTGAATTATAATGACATTTCATAATTTAATACATATATTTGTCCATTGTCTTTCTCCCACAAAACACATTCTGTCCATACAAAAACAATCAGAATGAACGAGTGAACTCGTTTGCACCCAAAGTGGATCAGAAGGAGAAACCGGCAAAAGAAACACTGATGCACAGAAGCGAGGAGCGATCGCAGGGCAGGCCTGCTCAATCTCCATCCTAGCAGCTCTCCTTTCATGAATGTCCTTGGAAGGGACACAGGAGAGAGAGGAATGAAGAAGGCTGGAGAAAAAAATATGGAGAGAAAGAAAAGAGAATATGGCAGCAAGAAAAAATAAATAAATTATCTCTTTGCTAATCCACAAATACCTCATTTCAAGGATAACTAGCTAGACTTCACCACATTGCTATAACACCAGAAGAATTATTTATCTGATTACGGCAGTAATAATTACCCAGCTGTTTAGTGCAAATAGAGAAATAATTCATGTAGTCAACAGGCCGTGTTAGTGAGGCAGCGATGACTCTAGCACATTTAGTAAATATGCAAAGCGTGGTTGGTCTGCTTTCCTAATTGCCCCCATCATCCCTATGCATGCCCTTATTAAAGCCCGGGAACTGTAAGTGTCACCCTGACAAAGTGATAAATTGTTGGGGTGTCAAGGAAAACGGTGGTAGAGTGGGGACTGTGCTGGGGTCCTGACTTCATTAGGGTATGCAGGAGATGAAGGATGAATGAAGATGGACACTAAGGCACAGTGAGCCCATGGCGGGAAGAGAGGGTAAAATAAAGAGCTAAATAGATAAAGATAGAGAGGATGAAGGAGAGAGGTGGGAGTTACAGATTAAGGAATGGAGGATAGAGGGGTATGGTGTAAATGGCAGGTATACCTAATGAAATGGCACAGATGGTTTGATTCTGAGGAGATCTGTCATTAGAAGAGACTGAAATAGGGACCATTGGTGTGAAGGAACAGAAAGAGGTTTGGCAATGGCTGTAGTACTTCTGTATCATTACCATGCACAATGGATCAGCGTTCACTCAATGGACACCATTAATCCAGCACTCAATAATATGGTCAGTGATTTGAAAAGACACACAGACTTGCAATGGCAGAGAACATGCTGGTGAATTAAATGGAGACATTTTCAGGGTGAGTGAGCAATCTGAGGGTTAAAGAGCCAACACAAAAAGGATATTTTAAATAAATGACGGGACGCCGTTAATTGATCATGACCTCAGCAGCACTGAATAAACATGAGATTAACTGGAGTGAAAGTGACCTAAACACCTCACAACGAATGTGTATGTGTGTGTTTCTGTGTGTGTATGTGTGTGTGTGTGTGTGTGTGTGTGTGTGTGTGTGTGTGTGTGTGTGTGTGTGTTGGTGATTTTTGGTACTTTTAAAGTTTTGTTAATCTTTCTTTAGTTTATAGTTTTGACATACAAAGAAAAAATGTGAAACATGAAGGTAAAATATTTTCTGGCAACTTTAAACTTTAACTTCATCAAGATAAAGTTACATTTATTTTAAAAGGGAACTAGTTTCGACCATCAACATAAATATAGGTTTTGGCACGCTTTTAGCACCCCCTAGTGTCCGTTTGTAGAAATGAAAGCAAAATCTTCTCGCCTTGCATTCGTCTCTTTAACACCTTAATCTAACAGCTGAAATGTCTCCAAGCCTTCCTTAGCATCTACAGCAGTGATTCATTTCTTAATTAAACAAATCTGCTGTGTTCATGATCTAAAACATGCAGGGAACATGCTGGAAGCTGACTGCATCGCCAGGTTTGTCAGCTCAGTTGTTTCTTATTCTAACAGAGCGGCCCGCCAGTCTGAAGTTGCAAGTGGGATATTCTGGCCACAGGGGGCGATACAGGCTAGGTGGCCTTTCATTATCCCTGTTCGGTGTCATTTTAGCACATACTGACTCAAGAAAATAATCTAAAAATATGAAAAAGTTGCAAAGCTTCCCCTTACTTGAACAACTGTATTATTTATGAGAACATTTCCAAAGCACACTGCCAAAATTGCAGTGCACATGAAAGAAAAGGTCCAGAACAATTAAAGCACATAAAAACCAGTACTGGTAATGATAACACACACACACACACACACACACACACACACACACACACACACACACACACACATATATATATATATATATATATATATATATATATATATATATATATATATATATATATATTACAAGAACAATTTAAAAATGAAAATTCAAGCTACTTAATCAAACCTTATAGAAACATTTTATAAATTGATCTAAAATGAATCAGCTACAACTGATCAACCTTCTTGGAGGATATTCTCTACAGTAATGGAATATTTTTTTAACATTGCTATGTGTGCCTTTGCATTAAAGTCCTTTAGGAAAAAGGGTCTGCACGGGTGTAGTAAATGAGGTACAGTCATAATGCATATTTCTGTTTATTGACAAGGTGATGTTTGCACACACACAAAAAAAAAAGAACTTGGGCTGCTAGAATTTTTCTGACACTCCTTGAGGAAAAGAGGAATATTGTCATATTTACAAACTTTGAAATGTCAATCCGGTCCAACTCTGACTATATTTACATTCAAATAAGCTAAACCCTGTTCTAAAGTTGATGCATCTGTGGTGAATCTTTGATTTAGAAAATTTGTGTTGAAAATTATGTTTATTCCAGCAAGGTTAATTTCAAATAGTGACTACTGAACTGTAAATGATACTAATTTAACTTGTGAATCGTTAAGGCTTTTCATGTTTGGGCTGAAAAAAGTAAGAAGTACTTGAAACTTAAAGATGCAGTATGTAAGAATGAACATGCTGTTGTCAAATTAGGTTACTGAAGTCCGTTTTTCTAAACAAAAAAATAACTGTCTCATAGGGGTTGTACGAAAGAGTCGACTAGTCGACTAGTCGACTTCACGGCTCTGTAGTGACTTTTTATGCCTGTCATTAACTAGTCGCTGTCATGTGATAATGACTGACAAGATGCAGTCCTCGGAAAAGACAGCAGTGATGAGCCCCTGCGCGTCTGGATCGAGGCGGAGGCGACGCGCTGTGCGGTACTGACACCGGCGGTAAAACGGACATTTAACCAAACTGTGACCTTTTCCCTCTTGCAATTTAACCTTCCCCTCACCCCCATCCTAATCTTAACCAGTTTGCGCATGCAAAGCTCTGATCATTGACGTGCGCTCCAGACATTGCGTCCTGAGCACCGCCAAATCAGGTGTCACCACCTCAAAAACAAATTAAACACGCGATCGTTCATGTCGGCTCATTTCCTTTCATGTTTTCTGCCTGTTATTTGTGCCTGATGCATTTCGCTGCTGCGGAGCGAGGCGCATCACCTGTTCCTCCGGTGACGCACCCCCAAGATTCCACTATCTCCACTCAGCTCTGTTCCGGCATGAACTCCGCAGCAAAAACGGTCCCGTTGCAGTCGGCCGGCGAGCAGCGGCACTCCGCTGTTTTTGCGGTCGGTAGATCTTTTAGAACTGCAGTTCAAAGGTAACTCATGAGGTGAATATATATGAACCCAGCCAGGTAGCAGTTTCTCTTTAGGGTTGAGAGGAGATGCAGGAAGATAATAAACAGACAGGACAGAAAAATAGTCAAATAAAAACAAGTTAGTTTTTGTACCTGGTGGTTGCAACAAACAGACACCACTGAAGGTAATCAGAAGTGAGGAACAGAAAATGAAATAATTATTTTAATGTTTAGAGCAGCAGGAAAGGCTGCAGGCACATCAGTGAGTTTGCGGCTGCTGCGCAGGGGGAGGGGGGAGAGGGCTGAAGTAGGAAGCAGAAACTACCGTTATTAAAAGAGATGTGTTAACTTAGAAAATGTGGGCGCAATTTTAATTGTCAAAAACTTCAGCGAACCTACCGACCGACCCCCCCCCCTCCCCCGCCGCCGCCGCTTCCGGCGTATGACGTCATCAACGACTAGTCGAAGTCGACTCGACTTTCATTACTTGACTGTCGACTTTTAAAAAAATTAAGTCGTGCAGGCCCTACTGTCTCACTACCATTTTGTGAATTTGATGGCTGTTCCCATTTATGGCTCCACAGAAGATTCTAGATTACGAGAGAAGACGAGTCATACACAGTAAGTCGTGAAATAGATAAATATTTGCTATTAGCAGTTTTGGGTGATTTACAGTAGGGAGCACTTACTACACCAAATACGGTAGGATACCGCCGGCATTACAGAAGTCTTGCTGTTAGCTCGCTGTTATAGCTGTGAACAACTCATTAAAGTAAGTAAAGCACCCACGATTCACTCATTATGGGCTCGACACACGGGAGGCGACATTGCCTCTCCTCCATTCATTTTCAATGAGACATGCGCGAATAAGCGATAATCGCGGGTCTCCCTCCTACCAAGCGAAACGCGAAAACGTGCGTGTGAAATTTTGCACTCGTGCACGTGTCGTGCACAGGCGACCCAGCGACGCGATCCAAGAAAGTTGAAACATTTCCAAATTTTCATCGCTGTCGCTCGGACGAGGACCAATCAACGGAGGTTTCATTCACTGACCAATGAGCGGACAGGATGCTCCGTACATCTCCGAGCAAACATGGAGGAGAAGTTGAATATTATTATGTTTTATATAGTAAAATCAGAAGTAAGATTTCACATAACTCTAGCAGCACCTTGTGAAACATCATATCTACCACTTTTTTTTAACTCTGAACCGCTTAAATAACCTTAATTCCCTCCAACCTGACGCAGCCAAACAAAACAACGGAAGTATCGATTTCGCCATGGAACAGAACGCGTAGACGGCTTTGCTGCTGCCGCGGGTCGCCTCCCGTGTGTCAGGTAATAAAAGCGACAGCAACGAATTTCGCTGATTGCGGTCGTTTGTCACCTCCCATGTGTCGAGCCCCTTATTCACTTCACACATACATTGTTCAAAAAATTGTACCTTTAATGAACAAGATTAGACATTTCCTCCATTCAACATAAAATCAGCTGAAAACCAGAGAAACGGGAATGCAGAGAGAGAAGGCAGGAAAAGTTTGACTTTTTGTGTATTTGCAGCAGTACAGTGGAACTCTATACCATTTACCACAAAACACCTGGAAACATACACGCTGTTCAAATCTCAGTGAAATAAATGTTAATCAATACTCTTATTTATATTACCTTTTATTCAGTGATATTTATAGATGGCACATTTAAAATGTGTTTAAAGTGAAGAGGGGCCTTTAAATAGTTAAACTTTGTGGGTTGGTATTGTACAGCAGGTGAAAAGTAGTATTCTTTGAGGTTAATTTTGGTACATTTACATTTATCTGATATTCATTAACATTGTACATTGTCATTGTGAAATAGATTAACTAGGCTGAAAGATACATTTAATCAAAAGCACAAAAATGCCTGTATCTAGTGTAATGTCCGAAAGGGTCAATTTTCACCTATAGATTCATCAAGATAATAACCTTTCATCTACAGCATAAATCCACTTTCTATTTGGCCTTCCAGAACCAGAAGGTTCTGTTCAGTGCCTGTTGACATTCCATGAAGACAAAAAATTCAGACATTCTCTCCCAAGGTTCCTGCACTCTCTGTGAAAGCCAGACGTCAACATTCTTCACTCTGAATAAGTGAAGACTCCATGACTTTTACAACCCATAAGCTTACAATAATCATATGTGATGAATGAACAAGATGTTTAAATTAAATATTTGAATAATCTGTGCTTAAATCAATGAATTTGAAATGAATATTGTTCTTACATTTATATCACAAATCAGTATGTGTTTGATTTAACAAGTTAATCATTGTTTACATTCATACACATTACAATAAGATACATATTAAGGTTAATATGCAGATGGAAGAGGAATCCGCGGCTGATCTCCGTGGAAAATAAACGTGATCTGCAAATTGTGATCAAGGCTTTTCAGAGCTGATCACACCAGCTGTCTGTGTGCAGCACCGAGTCCCCCCCACCCCCACCCCCCACCCCCTCCCAGCACGCAGTGGCCAAATATAAACAAATGCATCTGCCGAATATTTACTCCGTTATGTAAACTTTAACTCCTGCAGCTTAGAGGAAACTTGTTAAATACGTCAACACGGTGGATTTAATAGAAACTTTAAAGAACAAACTCTGGACGGTGTGAGGTGAGTTTGTCTCACTGCAGAAATAAAAACACACACGGAGCGTCAGCAGTCAGATGCAGCCGCTCACCAACACACGTGTGTGTGTGAGCGTCAGAAGGCTGAACAATAACCTGTAGAATAATTAAACTCATCATGCTAGAGAAGCTTCTCTGTGGTGGACCACACCAGCTTCTGCCACAATAAATAATAATAATATAATAATAAATAACATTTTTTATTTCCTTTCTGAACTATTTCTGTTGAGAGTTTTAATGTTTAAAATCTGTTAGATTGTTACTGACAGCAGCTACATTTAAGTTTCACGTTCTGTTCTGACTGAAGCTGCTGAAGCATGGAGGTGTAGTTCTCAGTCATCCTGGACATGATCATCCTGAGAGTTTTAGCTGAAAACAGCTGGACGTTTCTGGATATGTTGGAGACATTTAGCCTCTCATCCCAAAGGATTCTTCCAGACTTTGGTTGTGGTCAGAAACAAACACACTGGTTGTGCTGCAAGTATTTTTCTTTTTTTCATCCAAAACACGTTTTTGTTTAAATGAAGGTGATGTTATTGTTCATAGAATTAAAATTCATGTTGAAGTTAAGATTATTTCATCAAGTAGGACCTGTGGTTAGCTGGCTCATGTAAAGCATGTCATGTCTTCAAAGAATCGGAATCGGGAATCAATAGGAACTGGAATCGAAACAAGGAATTGGAATCGGAATCATTCAAAATCAACAATGCCCAACCCTAGTCATTAGTTTAGGAAAAATAATTAAATGCATTTTATAAACTATATACCTGACTGTCTGAATTAATATGAAGTGTGTTTATGGTCCCTGAATAAGCGAAGAACCCTAGAATCGTCTGATTAAACATTCAAAGATCAATCAGATTGATATTTCATATTTATATTAAATCAACACCTGTTATTATCTATTTGTTTGATTGTGTTTAACATTCAGAGGCTAATATTTCTCAAAAAAGTAGTGTAAATGTTAAATATTGTATAAAACAAATCAAATCTGAAATGAGTTTCTAACAAAAACTATCAATAAAGTTTACTGAATATTTACCTCATGAGCTCATTGTTTAGGAGGATTCCTTGGATGCAGCGTTTCCGTTCATAGAAGCTATGAATGTACTTCCTGCTATAAAATCCCCTCCACCTTCGCTGAATCTATAAAAAATGATTTCCATTAAAACATTAGAAGCAAAATTAGGAAATATGGAAGCATAGCATAGGATTGTGTTCTTTTTTGCAGTCAAAATTTAAAAGACACAACATGAATTTTTTAAAATTGGCACAAATTACTTTACTTGGCAGTATTTGCTGAGTAATCTGGAGTGGAAACAGATTGTCTTTTCTGGTGTTTTTTTTTTTAAGTTTTATTGCTGTTCTTCGTAAATTGCCCCCATTGTTTTACACAACAATACAGGAGGACGTTCCAAGGTGGGATCTACAACTGTCACCTCTATATATTTAACCATTTCAGTCAACGCTAACACTGGAGGGCTGCAGATTATCCATCCCATGCACCCACCCACACCACTGCATCATTTTAAAGCAATGGGCGGATGTCCTTCAGACTAATTAGGAGATTAAAACAATGGCAGGTAAAAGAATAATTATGCTATGAGAAGAACTCAGAGGAGAGGAGGAGGAGTGGAGGCTAGAAGAAAAACAACAAAGAGCAAAATGAGAATTAGCATTGATCTGCCAGTCAATAGATAATTTTAAATAAAGTAATTGGCGCCACCAGAGTTCTTGCTGACCTTTGTTGACTAGTGAAATCAATGCTGTTGAATCTAATACAAATCCGAGGTGCAGCATGTAAACACTGGTTTCTATTATAGCTTTAATACATTATCTTCTGTTATCTACCACACTGTGATGAAGACAATAGGCAGCGTGTGATAAAAAAATAGAGTCAACATTGATTCTGAGGAAATGCCACAAGGAATCCTGAGATGATTGTTTCTCTCGTTTGTTTTGCTTTCTCTCTATTTAAACAACAAATCCTTCCTCAGAAAAAAAAGTTGTTTATAAGGACAGAGATTTGGTTTAAATAATACAAATGGTCACCATTGTTTTGTCAAGAAGGTAAAAAAAATCAAGAACCTTTAAGCAAAGACTGCATTTGCATTAATTGTCAGTGGTTTATAATTTATAATTACTGTTAAAATCAGTCTGTTATCAATTAGAAAATAAGAATTTCTGCATTTTTGTCTTTTCTCCTACAGCTGAGAACAGAGCAACATCCTGGGACAAAATCTACTTGTGAGGCAAAAGCCTAGGTCAAGGGCAGTGGGATAAAACTGGAGCAGCTGAAAAAAATATCCGTCATACATAGAATATACCGACTGCAGCACAAGCCCATGTGGGAATTAAACCCAGGACTTTCTTGTGCTGTTAACTACTTAGCCACACTCATTTTCTAATGGTGTTTGTTCAAACAAAATCAGTGCACAAAAAAATAAAAATAAAAATAAATCAATCCCAAAGATTTGTTTTCTAAATATTAGCTGCATTTCCATTATAGGAGATTATGGAAATTTCTGCGAGGGTGAAGGTGACAGGGAAAATGGTGGCTTGATGAGTCTTCTCAGCCGTAACGCTTTTTTCAGCCCTTTCAAAACTTTGATGAGACGTCAGTAAATTGCAGCTTACTTGGTAGTGAGTGACTTCACTGACTGGCATTAAAAGGCATCCATGACTGTTAACAGTGGCGGATCGTCCATAGGGGGCGCTAGAGCTCATGTAAAAGTCACCAGTCCCCAGTAGTCTCAGGAAGAAGAAGATATGAAGCACAAAATAAAAAAAATAATAAAACATGAAAATTAAACTAAACAACCTATATATAATACAGACTATAAGTACTGTGTATAATCTGCATTTAAGTGTAGTTGAAAAATGTTCTCTCACACTTTAACTACGACCGAATCCTCTTGTGAAGTACTTCCTGTTCCTTTCGGGCGTAGCAATCTTTACCATGAACCTACGACCTACCTACTGGCGTCCAAGACATCCCAAGACAGTCAGAAATCAGCTCAGTGTGACATTGGGACAACAGAGTCTACGAACCAAGTGTTTGTTTTTTTTACTATCACACAAATTATTATGATCATAAACTTTAGGAATGGTAAGACTGAATTTATGCTTTCTACTTCACTAAATTAGCAGCTGTTTTGATGCAGAGTTCCTTGAGTTTTGCAGGTAGAGTATTGGTACTTATATTGTTGTAAAGAGGAGAGTCTGGGATTTCATTTAAACAACTGCTTCTGTGGATAACATTCAGGGAAGAGTTCTGTGAGGGTTCTGTAAAATAGGTCAAAACAGCATAGAGGACAGCTGTTTGGGGATTTCTGCTGCTTTTTTTTTGGTGCTGGGAGTTTAGAAACTACGATTTTAAAAGGGTATTTCAGAGTACATATCCCAATGCTTGTACTCGTATACATAGGCGTCATTTTAACCGGGGACGCCGGGGACATGTCCCCGGCAAAATTTGTGATTGGCAGCTGTGTCCCCCCCACTTTCAAAAACGCCTGCTGATGAGGATTTTTGTTTTACCAGCTCAGATCTTATACCAGGGGTCGGCAACCTGTTCCCATCAAAGAGCCATTATTACCCATTTCCCACGGTAATTTTGGACGGACCTTAATAAGCAGCGACTTAAGTGAAGCAGGCAGGTCGCGCTAGAAAATTTCGTTTAAAAAGACGTCATGAATGTGTTCCCCCGTCATTTTTATTTATAAAATATGAAGTAAAAACTCACAATTTAATTTTCATTCATTTGTCATTAATATTTAGTCTACAACTGTGCGTTAAGTGGACCATCTTCCAGTAAACGCAAAGCATCCAGCCCACCTCTCCAAATGCGTAAACTGTGCATCAGCCGCTAGTTAGGCGCGTCGCGCGATCGGCCCAGACAAGAGCAGAGCAAATAGAGAAAGAATAGAGGATTATTGTGTCTGGATGTGGATGGAGATTACATTTTACAGCAGCCTGATCATCATTTAAACACGTAAACCATCACCTGTCTTCTAGTCCACGCTGTCAGCATTATTTAATTGGTGTGTGTGTGTGTGTGTGTGTGTGTGTGTGTGTGTGTGTGTGTGTGTGTGTGTGTGTGTGTGTGTGTTTTCCACTTCAAACACTGGTCTAACCAACCAGACCAGCTTGTCCAGTAACATATTAATGTTACAATTAAACAGTTTCACTTCATGTAGGCTAGGAACGTTTCACCTGCCGTGGCCCGACCGCTTCTGCTCCACATAAACTTTGTGCGTGATCAAATGTCTCTACAGGTGCTTTCTGAGCTGCTATTCTGCCTCAGACTGGATGCGTCATGCGTTTCCATATTAGAGACGGGAACAAGCGCTGTTCAGCCAAAGTTTCATAATTTCATAAAAAGAACATTTTTCCAAGTGACACATCCCTCAGAGAGACCGGGTTTCCAGACCGCTTCAGTGGGAGGAAATCTTATCGCATGCGCCGTTCTGCACTGCGCTGCGAACCCCAGATCTTCAGCTCACTGTCCACCGTGGGCGCTCCAAGCCGCGCTGAACAGTGTCCAGTATAAAGCTCTGATGTTCTGATGGGAATATTTTACCTCCGCGATGTGCGTTAACGATTAAAATGTCAGCTCATCCATGCGCATCAGTATGCGTCGAGGTAATTCTTTCAAACCAAGCAACATCCTTGAGTTCATCTGTCAAAATAAACAGTCAAATGGAAATATCTGTAACCTGCCGTTTAACTGTTTTGCCTTCCTGTGAAGATTGTTGCAAAGAGAAACAATTAAACTTGATTAACCCCAGAGCCAGCCAGAGAACCAGAGCGCATGTGGAAGGTTCCTCCCACTGAAGCGAGTGTTTTCCAAACCCTGTCTCTCAAAGAGACTTGTCACTTAGAAAATGTTCCCTGATGATGAAACTTTGGCTGAATAGTGCTTGTTCCTGTCTCCAATGTGGCGACACATCCAGGAGCCGTCTGAGGAGAATCCCAGAATCTCACATCCTCTTCAGCTCATAAAGTGCCGATATGATTACGCACAAGCGTGACGCGCCAACCCGGTCTCACAGTAAGACCGGGTTGGACCTGTTCAGGTTTACGCAGACAATCTTTACATTTAGAATTGGCATACAGATGTAAAATTAATGCAGTAAAATATAAAGCATTTTATTTAAATATCCATTCATTATTTTACATGCAGAGAGCCGCATCAGATGGATGGAAGAGCCGCATGCGGCTCCAGAGCCGCGGATTGCCGACCCCTGTGCTAGCCTACTTTATTGTCCCCAGCAATTTTTAAACCCCACTCAAGTGTATGGTTATTGTCCCCAGCAATTCTGAAAACAAACTGACGCCCTTGCTCGTATATATACTATGTATTGCTGGGTTTCACTTGTGTGACGTCTGCGGACAGAAAGTGTTTTGCTCTGCAACAAAACACTTAGATACAACATGGTGCGATGGATGAAAGCTATTTTACTAAGGCTAAATGAGCTGGCACAGATAGGATATCACAAAAAAAATACATCTTCTTTTAGGTCATGCATGCTTCATAGGTATTACACAGCAAACCAAATGAAAGCCTTTTACAAGCCTGGAAGCATAAAGCAATTTTATTTCAGGTTGGTAAACTTTTAGTTGATCCGGAGAAGCTTTAAATTACAATCATCTTATTTTTGCTCGGTAGTGAGTTGTGCTATTTTAATTCATTAGTTCACGATAATGATGTAATAAACTTTTTATGGCTTTTCAAATCCAAATTTCTGGTACGTTTGATTTTAATAAAGTATAAACGCCATGCTACAACACTAAGCTAACAGCTAAAAACATTAGCACTCTAAAAGCTATTTGCAGTGAGGACACATGAAAACAATATAAAACTGTTAAAGGAGACATAACATGAAAAACACTCTTTTTTATCCATTAACACAGTGTGTTTCACATTTTAAGAGTCTAAGTGAGCAAAAAGGCTTATATTATTCACTGGAGTTGCTAGTTAGATATTTAATAATTAAGTTTTGGGCATATTTGTCCACCCGTTCAGTTTTTCAAATTATCTATTACATCAGTAATTTATTTCGTCAGGATAACAACCAAATATGGTAATGGCCCTCGGCTAAACACAGAGCCAATCTGCCATTTTTTCATCTCGCTAAGATTTTTTGTAGTCCTATTGGAAAAATGCAGAATGTCTGGTTATTTTAGCCACACACAGCTCAAAACTGTTCCTCGTTTTAAGGAAGGGTGGTGGGGCAATATTTAAACCCAGGAGCTGATGACACTACTGCTAAAAAAAACACAGAAGAAAAAGTAGTGTGTGTGTTTGTGTGTGTGAGTGTGAGTGTGTGTGTGTGTGTGTGTGTGTGTGTGTGTGTGTGCGCGCGCGCGGTTCTTTCGGTGTCTCCAGGCTACTGACCAAGTACCGAGGGCTTCATCTATCTAAAAGGAGTAATTTCCATCTGAATGTGGCAGCAACGGGACACAGCAGCAGAGCGGTAAGCTTCATATCACTCTAAAATGTCGACAAACTTTACTTTAGATTTACGGGCATTAGCAGCACTAAAGCGTTAGCATCCGGCTTGCTATCGCTAGCACAGTATGCTAGTAAAGTTAGCACCCAGATTAATGTGGATTTGGCTGATTTTCGTGGAATAAAACGTGATTTCTGATCAACGCCTTCTTTTACACCAGATGATAACCTCCCACTGATTGTAACAGCAGAGAGTCTGTGTGTTATTCTACGTGAGTGTGATGTAATCTTAGCATCCAGTAAATAAAGTCCCATATCAGCTAAAATGCAGCGTGACAGTTATTAAAGTGCGTCAACACAGTGGATTTAATACAAGTTTTAAAGAACGATCTCTGAGTGGAGTGAGGTTAGTTTTTTGTCTCACTGCAGATATAAAAACTAACTCTGCATCAGTCAGACGCAGCAAAGCTCACCGTCTGTATGAGCGTGAGCGTCGGATAGCTGATAAAATCAGCTGTAAAATAATTAAAACAAAAGTAGAAATGTTCCTTTGCTTTTTTAGTGTCCACATCCAGAAGGCTGGAGCCGTGTTTCACTGACAGGCTGTCAGACTAAAGCCCTGATGAGCTCAGCTGGGACAAACTGGTCTGATGTTTAGGTACGTGAAGATCTGCTTCTCCAAGGCCTTGAGATGCTAGTAAAAAATAATTTAGCCAGCTTGCTAATGTTACTTTTCTTCTCCTCTAAGGAACACAGAACGTTCAGATGTTGAAGCTTCACGTCACCTACTGAGGAAGGAGACCCACCAGTAAAGAGACGGTCTGGACCAGACCAAAGTGAGTGATGACACACCTCAGCCACCCTCATCATTAAGAACACCTCACCCCCTGAATCACTCCGTCTGATGACAGCAGAGTGATTTATTTGTTGTTTTACTTGTTTAGTCTGTTTAGAAATGATAGAATTACATTATTTTCTGTAATCGACCATCTGATCTGGACATGTACAGAATAACTTTCCCCAAGTTCAGCAGCAGCTGGCCTACAAAAACAGCTGCAGCATGTAGTAAGTCTGTCTGCACTGCTCTCTAATGAGCTTCCTTTCATAAGGAATCATTTGTATAATTTTAGTGTCACTATTTTATTACATTTGTAAGAATATGAAGTCACTGCAGCAACACAAACGTGACTATAAACATGAAAGCTAAAGAACCAACTTTCCTAAAGCTGCTTGTAAACAAAATATGTCATTAAAGTTATCGTCTATCATTGCAGAATATGGCGATGACATCATGGAACTGGTCTTTGGAAAAGTTTTCCCTGAACCAACTCCGTTTCTAGATGAGGTAGAGAAGATCTGCATCTCACCAACCCTCTGGTCTCAGTATTCAGACAACGGAGGTCTCCCACTGTTATCCAGGACCAGTTTGAAGCCGACATACTGCCCCTCCCTCATCACCAGGAAACATCAATCCGTATCCTGAGGACAACAGAAGACGGCAGGAGGACAGGAACTCTGAGACCTAGATACCACCAGCACCGGGACACAAAGCACCTGTGTGCACAACGCCTGTTTAACTACTAAAGCCTGTTTATTATATTGTTCTACTTATTTGCTGTGAGGTTAATACTTAGAAAATTTGTATATTAATGTAAACAATAAAAAATCACTGATTGTATGTTTTCTTTTAGATGTAATGGTCCAAACTCAGCCTTGTAGACATTTATTGCATCCTGTAGGTAAATACACAGAACAGGCTCAGATCCAGGATGACCCAGCATGCTCTTCTTCCATTCTGGCTGTTAGGGATTGTATCAATAACTCAATGCCTACTGATGTTTTCACCTAACGGTATTTATTTAGAATGCAGGTAAGATTTAACTATATTTGTTAGCAAAGCAGACTGATCTTGGGAATTTCACTGCAGCACTGATGTCCACCTCTCTGTACACATTAGAGAGAATTACCACTTTACAGCTAAACACATATAATAAAGATATAGGCTACGCATTGCAGACAATAAAAACAAAGTTGTAAGCATTAGAATTATAATGATCACATTAAAGAACATTGAGAAATGTTCTTTATTTTTGACTAGAATCTCAAATCTTTAAATTAAAATGTGACTGCTTTTTATCCATTTTCAGCCTCAAGACACCCAATATAAAATAAGACTACTTATAAAATTATTTATAATTATATGTATGTATATAGATAGATAGAGATCTTAATAAAATATATTCTTTTAATGGTGTTTTAATGAGCTGTATCATTTTTTTAAAACATTTTTTATAGAAATAAATAAGCAAGCAGCATTCCTTGTGTGTGTGTGTGTGTGTGCGCACGCGCGCGTGCCTGCTCGTTTGTCCTTCAGTCGGCCGTGACGGATGTGTGTGTGTGTGTGTGTGTGTGTGTGTGCGCGCGCACGTGCCTGCTCGCTTGTCCCTCCGTCGGCCGTGACGGGGGTGTGTGTGTGTGAGTGACTACAGACAAATGCATGAGAGAGTTAACAGCCTTGAAACAGCCTGATGAACTACTCTCCCCACATGTTTTAAAAATGCTAATATGCTATGCTAAATCTGCTATGCTAAATAATGATTTCTCTATAGAACTACAAAGTCCGGCTGGGGGAGGAGAGTACAGGTCTGCACTATGGAGGGGGGCGGAGTTTACAGCTCCTCCTCCAGTTTAAAGAGACAGTACCCAAAAACGGCTCGTTCTCAAGACTCTCCTCAGAACAGGGGTAGATGAGGGTCTGTAGAGCAACAATAATGAGGAAATCAGACCAAAGAACTGCAGTTCCACTGTATTTAGACCCCAACTGAAGGATTTAGATGTAAAAAGGAATAACTTAAAAGCATGTTATGTCTCCTGTCGTTTTTATGGCTGTTTCTAAGCCACTGTTTATAAAACACTCAGTAATCTGTTAACTGTTAGAAAGTGATCGCTGTAAACTACAGCAATGTCCATTTCAGCTCCTGTTTAAGCTGTAGATCACTGATCCACCTCTGCATGTCATCGTTCTCGGGTCTAGGTGAGTCCTCCTCCTCAACTAACAATCTTTGGGGTTCTGTGTTCCACAGGTGAGGAGCGGAGAGGTACCAGCTGTTCTGAGTTACTCATTTGGAGCTCGGGTTTAAAAGGAGGATGGAGACACTACTCGAAGCCGGATGATTACTCCAGTATTGGTAACGCCTGCCACTCGTACTTGTTTGACCTCGCATGTTTGGATTATTTGGATTTTGACCTTGGACTGTTTATTGGATTACGGCTTTGAACTTGCTCCTGAAGCTCCTTTTGTTTGCCCTCCTAGGATTACCACCCCAACCTTCACCGAATTCTGCTAAGAACCACGGATCCTCATTCACGTCTCATCCTCCTCCACCGCTCCTGCATTTCTCCTCTCTGCTTCCTCACCTCCCGTCCGGCTGGATTACTACACTCATCTCCTTGGCACCCCGCAGCTCGCTGAGCTAAGAACTCTGAGCAATCGCCCTCGGCATCATTCACTGGATTTCAGTGCTACTTCAGTTCCCGTTTGTTTAAAGACTTTAATTTCTTACCTCCTGACTCCTGAGCTGATTCTGCATGTCTTGGGTTAAACGCCTCCCACAAGCCATGACAGAATCATCCGGCCAACAAGATAACCCAGCGGAATCAGCTCTAGCAGACCTGGCTAACCGGATGGCACAGCAGGAACAAACACTTCCTGTCCTGCTCGATCAACTGGCGGTAGCTAATCAACGGTACCAGCAGTTGGAGGCTCTGGTTCAACAACTCCACGATCGATTACCGGCTCCAGCAGCACCTCCAGCTCCCGCCCAGGCTCCGGTAGCGGTCCCGGAACTAACATCACCGGCTCTGATTCAGCCCGGACCGGAAGTACCCGGACATCCGGAACTCACCCACTTTCGTCTAGCTCCGCCGCCATCTTGTCCAACGTTTTCCGGTGAATTCGAGGACGGATATGGATTTTTATTACAATGTCGCCTGGCTTTCGAGCGTTGTCCAAGCGCTTTTTCTTCCGATTCTGCAAAAAACTCTTTTATTGTGGGACTGTTAAGAGGCAAGGCTCTTAGATGGGCTGAGGCAAAGAGTCGCAACCCTGAGTTTTTATCTGGTTCCTATGAGGATTTTTTGGAGGAGTTTAAATTGACCTTTTGTAGCTCTGAAACCGTCACGGACATACGCAAGAAGTTGTTACACCTCTCCCAGGGTCGAAGAACGGTAGCTGACATGGCACTGGAATTTAGGACTTTGGCTGCAATGACCACTTGGAACAACGAGGCCTTAAAAGCAGCTTTTATTGAGGCCCTTAATGACAAGGTCAAGAACCAGCTAGCTCTGTGTCCTGAGCCACCCACCCTGGAGGGTCTCATTACACTCTCTATCTCAATCGATAAAAGACATAGAGAGTTTCACGGAACTTCTTCATTGGCTTCGTCTTCCTCTTCAACGCGCCGTCAACCCAGCTCAAGACCACCGTTCCAGGCAGAACCGGCAGAGGAGCCCATGCAACTGGGAAGGGCCCACCTTACCCAGGAGGAACGACACCACCGGATGAGTAAGGGTCTCTGCTTGTACTGTGGACTGCCTGGGCATTTCGTCCAGACCTGCCCGGCTTTAGTAAAAGGAAGAGCCCACCAGTAGGTCCGGGAGTACGGGTGGGTAGCAGTTTTGGACATACAACCTCCCGATTCACCCTCGCCTGCTCTGTGATGTGGAAGGGACAACACCACCAGGTCACTGCTCTGGTGGACTCCGGTTGTGAGCAGTCCCTTATCGACCCTCAATTAATCAGAGACTGGGATGTCCCCACAGTTCCTCTTCAGGAACCTATGACTGTTTCTTCTTTAGACTGGAGGTCGTTATCCACCATCTCACACAGGACTACGCCGCTCCAGCTCAGAGCCTCAGGTAATCACATTGAGACAATTTCACTCTTTGTGTTTCCATCCCCTCAGAACCTGTTGGTGCTTGGACACTCATGGCTTGTGCAACACAACCCACACCTTGATTGGCAGGACAACAGAATCGAGGCGTGGAGTCCGACGTGTTACCAGAGGTGCCTCAACTCGGCCTCTCCGGTCTCGAAGGGCCCCAACACGACCCCGGTTGAGCCTCCTGACCTCTCCCAAGTACCAGCTATCTACCACGACCTGCAACAGGTTTTTAGCAGGGACCGAGCAGCGACGCTGCCCCCGCACCGTCCTTTCGATTGTGGTATTGATTTGCTCCCCGGTGCCCCGCTGCCTTCCAGCCGCCTCTACAGCCTCTCCAAACCGGAAAGGGACAGCATGGAGAGCTACATATCTGAGGCCATGGCCAACGGGACCATCAGGCCTTCAACATCTCCCCTGGGTGCTGGTTTCTTCTTCGTAGCTAAGAAGGACGGTTCACTTCGTCCCTGTATCGATTATCGAAGTCTTAACCAGATCACCGTGAAGGATAAATACCCTCTTCCACTGCTGTCCTCCACCTTCGAGCCCGTCCAGGATGCTACCGTTTTTACTCGTCTGGACCTCCGAAACGCCTACCACCTGGTTCGGATCCGCCAGGGGGACGAATGGGAGACAGCCTTCAAGACACCGCTGGGGCATTTCGAATACTTGGTTATGCCTTTTGGACTCACCAACGCCCCGGCTGTTTTTCAGAGACTGGTCAACGCTGTGTTGGGTGATTATATCAATGACTTTGTGACTGTTTATCTAGATGATATTCTGATTTTTTCCAGTTCGATCACCCAACACCAGAAGCATGTCAGGGCTGTGCTTCAACGTCTTCTAGAGAACAGACTCTATGTGAAAGCTGAGAAATGCGAGTTCCATGTCTCTGTGGTAAAGTTTTTAGGTTTTTTTCTGGAGAGCGGGCGGTTAAAGGCTGACCCCGAGAAGGTACAGGCAGTGGCAGACTGGCCTAAGCCCACTACCAGGAAGCAGTTGCAACGGTTTCTGGGGTTTGCCAATTTTTATTGGCGGTTTATTAGGAACTATAGCCAGACAGCCGCTCCTTTAACCTGTCTTACCTCTACCACTAGAACTTTCTCCTGGTCCCCAGAAGCAGAACTGGCCTTTAGGACCCTCAAGAAGAAGTTCACGGAGGCTCCTGTTCTCACCAGGCCGGATCCAAGCCAGCAGTTCACTGTTGAAGTGGACGCTTCTGACACTGGGGTTGGAGCTGTTTTGTCCCAGGTATCTCCCGTCGATCATAAACTCCATCCCTGTGCCTTCTTTTCTAGACGTTTGACGCCGACAGAGAGTCGGTACGATGTGGGGGATCGAGAGTTGTTGGCAGTGAAGTTGGCCCTCGAAGAATGGAGGCACTGGCTGGAGGGAGCAGAACATCCTTTCGTGATCTGGACCGACCACAAGAATGTGACCTACCTCAAGGAAGCAAAACGGCTAAACCCACGCCAATACCGTTGGTCACTTTTCTTTACTCTATTTAACTTTGTCATTTCCTACCGGCCAGGGTCTAAGAACATTAAACCAGATGCCCTTTCCCATCAGTACTCGTCTGAGGATGATCCCGTTCCGAGCACCATCCTCCCTCCGTCCTGCGTGGTGGCGGGGCTCACATGGGAGATCAGAGACAGAGTTCTGGAAGCCCTCAGGGTCGATCCCGGTCCTGGTAACGGTCCTTCAAACAGACTTTTTGTTCCTCAGGTCATGCGAGGCAAGGTTATCCACTGGGCTCATACTGGAAAGTTCTCCATTCACCCTGGTGTCGGTCGGACTTTGGCCCTCATTAAGCACTCCTTCTGGTGGCCGTCTATTTACAAGGACGTGAAGGAATACGTCTTGGCGTGCCATGTGTGTGCCCAACATAAAGGTAACAACCACTCACCTGCTGGTCTACTCTGTCCTCTTCCTGTTCCGTCTCGTCCCTGGTCGCACATCTCCTTGGATTTTGTGTGTGGATTGCCCGCCTCTCGTGGTTTCAATACCATATTGACTATCGTAGACAGGTTCTCCAAGGCTTGCCACCTTGTACCTCTGAAATCTCTCCCATCTTCAGCCATCACTGCCCAGCTCCTGATCAAACACGTGTTTCGTCTACATGGGATTCCTGAGGAGATTCTGTCTGACCGTGGCCCCCAGTTCATTTCCAGAGTCTGGAAGGAATTTGCCAACGCCTTGGGTGCCCGTGTAGCATTAACCTCCGGATTTCACCCGCAGACCAACGGACAGTGTGAGCGCATGAATCAGGAGCTGGGAGCTATGCTGCGTTGTGTATGTGCTACCAACCCCACCTCTTGGAGCGACCACCTGGCCTGGATGGAGTATGCCCACAACAGCCATGTGTCCACAGCCACAGGTTAGTCTCCCTTTGAAGCTTCTCTTGGCTACCAACCCTCTCTGTTTCCCCACCAGTCAGACTCCACCGTCACTAGGGCCACAGTTTCTCCGCCGGGCACGTCGAGCTTGGACGGTTACCAGAGCTGCACTTCTACGCACTGCTGAACGGAACCGGCAGTTGGCGGATCGTCATCGCCGCCCGGCACCAGCCTACGCTCCTGGACAGATGGTCTGGCTGTCCTCCAGGGATGTGCCTCTTAAAGCCAAATCCAAGAAATTTGCTCCCAGGTTCCTAGGTCCTTTTAAGATTGTGGCGGTTCCCAGCCCTGTGACCGTTCATCTGGACCTTCCGCAATCTCTCCGGATTCATCCAGTTTTCCACGTGTCCTTGATCAAACCAGTGGCCAGCAGTCCTCTCTGTCCGACCCCGGACCCGCCTCCGCCTGCTCGGTACTACAAGGGTGGTCTGGTCTACCAGGTTCGGCGGATACTCGACTCTCGTCCTCGGGGTCGGGGAGTACAATACCTGGTGGACTGGGAGGGGTATGGCCCGGAGGAGCGTTCATGGGTCCTCCGGGCATTCATCGAGGACCCCTCCCTCATCTCTGACTTCGAGGCCTCTAGGACCACCGCTGGGGTGCCAGGAGGCGCCCGTTGAGGGGGGGGGGGTAATGTCATCGTTCTCGGGTCTAGGTGAGTCCTCCTCCTCAACTAACAATCTTTGGGGTTCTGTGTTCCACAGGTTAGGAGCAGAGAGGTACCAGCTGTTCTGAGTTAGTCATTTGGAGCTCGGGTTTAAAAGGAGGATGGAGACACTACTCGAAGCCGGATGATTACTCCAGTATTGGTAACGCCTGCCACTCGTACTTGTTTGACCTCGCATGTTTGGATTATTTGGATTTTGACCTTAGACTGTTTATTGGATTACGGCTTTGAACTTGCTCCTGAAGCTCCTTTTGTTTGCCCTCCTAGGATTACCACCCCAACCTTCACCGAATTCTGCTAAGAACCACAGATCCTCATTCACGTCTCATCCTCCTCCACCGCTCCTGCATTTCTCCTCTCTGCTTCCTCACCTCCCGTCCGGCTGGATTACTACACTCATCTCCTTGGCACCCCGCAGCTCGCTGAGCTAAGAACTCTGAGCAATCGCCCTCGGCATCATTCACTGGATTTCAGTGCTACTTCAGTTCCCGTTTGTTAAAATAAAGACTTTAATTTCTTACCTCCTGACTCCTGAGCTGATTCTGCATGTCTTGGGTTAAACGCCTCCCACAAGCCTGACACTGCAGGCTTCTTTCAGTATGTATTTTTTTTAATAAAGTCCTTTGTGGCGCACTACATTCAGGTCTTTTTGGCATGCTGCTAGGCAGCTCACTTAGTTATATTTCATGAGTTGACAGTTTATTTTATGGTTATGATTTATTTACTTGTGTGAGTGAGGCAGACTATGTATAAGATTTTCTTCTGTCTGCTCCTTTTCATTTAAGCAGTGCTTTCTATTTTTATTCACTTTTTACCGTGTCCTGTCTGGCTGTGAAGCAAACAGAATTAATGTCTGAATGCTGGTGACAAGTAGGGATGTGTATTGGTAAAAATCTGGCGATACAATATGTATCACGATACAGGTGAGCCGATACGATATATTGCGATACTTAAAGCCAGACGATATTGCAGATTTTTAAGACTGAATTTACTGTAGGAAAATTCCATTAACAGTCCAACTAATACTTAGCATGCTTAACATGAGGTATTTGTAGCAAAACTGGGGGATCTGTATTTCAATGGAAGAAACAACTAATGAATAGAGAAATTAATCTCTGCCTTATCCAAATAGGTCATATCAAAAATAAATTAAAAAGATATTCCCTCAAACACAAAC
This sequence comes from Nothobranchius furzeri, assembly GCF_043380555.1. Classification (NCBI taxonomy): domain Eukaryota; kingdom Metazoa; phylum Chordata; class Actinopteri; order Cyprinodontiformes; family Nothobranchiidae; genus Nothobranchius; species Nothobranchius furzeri. The sequence goes on from NC_091749.1 coordinate 33,350,886, forward strand.
ACATTTCAGTGAAATGCCAAGTATTTTTAACATGAAAAAAATGTTTATTTATCTGAGTGGCGCACTGGCCCGGAGCCAAACAATGATCTCAACCAGCGTGCCTCCAGCGATGTTTATCCAGTCCCGGGAAACCATCGGAGGAAAAGAGCAGGAATACAGGTGAGAATAAGACTTCTCTTAAAGTGTGGTTTATCTGGTTAACATCGGCGTGATCTTCTAGCTTCTTGTCCTTTGTTTGGCGACTTGAGCGCCACTTTCGCATTCCCGCCAGGCTCTCCGTCCAAGTTTTTTAAGGTCGGTTTATCCTCCTTCCTTAGTGGTTTCTCCTCCTGTTCCCTCAATAAGTGGTTTTTATAAACACCGTGGATCTAACCCTGCTGTTGAACGTGAGCATGCAGAACTTGTAAAACTGCGTGATTTAATTTAAGCAAGAAAGTAAAATAAAGCTGCTGTTACTTATTTGTTGTTGGTGTTTATAGAAACTAAATGTATCTGCAGGGCTTTAGGCCCAGGGCAGAGTTTTATACCTCAGACCAAACCACATCCAGACTTGTTATTAATATTGTGTATCATGTACACCAATCAGAAAATTTGATAATGTTCACGGACATTCACACCTTAGAAATTAATGAAATCAACATTAAAATAAAACATGGTTAACATTGTTTCTTCATTAAAAGATCAGTTGTCTGTGAACACTTTTTTATACTTGATATAATCCAGCTGAAGCAAACATCTGCTTATTTCTAACAGAGCTGAGCTGTGGGGGAGAAAAACACAAAAACAAAAAGACAACACAGGCAACCTCAGATCGGTCCACTGGGCATTTCCCTAGTTGGGTACTGGTTCCGCCCGCCGTCTCCAGACAGGAGCTGCTCATCACGTTAATTTTAACGTGACACCAGATCTTGCTCCGTTGGTGCTCAGTTAAACTAGATTCTACAAAGTTTTCATAAATAAACACACAACTTAGATCTTTGGCTTATCTAAAACCAAAAGCAGAGCGCATCGCAGGCACGAGCTTGAAATGAGCAGTGTTGGGAACGTTACTTTAAAAAAGTAATTAGTTATAGTTACTGATTACTTTGTCAAAAAAGTAACTCAGTTACTAACTGAGTTACAAGATCATAAAAGTAACTAATTACCAACAAAAGTAACTACTTAGTTACTTTTTTCATTAAAGAATGCAAGAATTACTACAATAGTGAAATATAAATGACTAATGACTGAACATAATAAAATGTATGTCCAAATGTTTTATATAAACCTGAATAATTTAAATAAATAAGCACTTAACAGGAGGAACTACTAGGAACATTACACTTATCTAGACTATTAAAAGGTCACTGTGTGATATTTAACAAAAACCCAATCAGCTAAAATTGCAAATAGAAACACCTGTAAAGGTTCCCGAGCCTTTAAATCTCAGTCTAGTTAAATTACAGAAATAAATGTAATTTTGCACAGTATTCTAATTTTTCCAGCTTCACATAATTGTGTGTTTTTACTAGCATTTCTGTTGCTGGTAATCTAGTAACGGTTAAATAAATAAATAAATATCCTTTAAAATGACACTAGAAGAGGCACAAGCCTGATGGAGGACTTAAATGTACTAACTTGGGTCAGACCCAACCACAGAAGAGCTGAAGCTGGGTGGTGAACACACACAGGTAGTTCTGATAACACCTGAGCTCCATGCCATCTGAGACTGATGCATCAGTGTTACAGCGGGACTAAAGACATGATCAGAAACAGGTTACAGCTGGATGATCTAGGAAGGCAGAAGATCAGGACGTCTGAGCGGTGAACAGGTGAGCGGACCTTCGGGACGTCCCGCTGTCACGCTAAGAAGGGCACGGCTACAGACCCGCAAATTCGCTGCTGCAGATTCCCACCTGCAGCAGCGAATTTGCGGGGGTCTGCAGCCGTAGACTATTCATCACGTCTTCCTCGTTCTTCACGGGCCGTGACGCACTTGGATGAAAACATCTACCTCTTTAGCTCCTGATCAGCTGATGATGACAGCTTCAACACACCGCGCTGCTTAACGCACGCATTTTCTTATCAGTAACAGAAACGACGTTTTGATAAAAGAAGACGTAATTAATTAGTTTGCTCGTTACAGAAAGAAATGTTTTTTATTAACGCGGTTATTTTAAACAGAGTTATTCCCGTTGTGTCTACAGCATGCAGCGACAGAGACCGTGAGGGTCTCCGCCCACCCGGCCAATCATCATGGTGTTTGTAAGTGTGTTACCGACACCTCTCTCTCCCTGGCTGCAGCTGAAGTGTGGCGGTCAGAAAGCCTCACACTGTTGCTCAACGTTCGACAAGCACATAGTAACGCACAACGTTCCGTCCCCAGTAACGGTAACGGCGTTGCAACGGCGGGAAAAGTAATTAATTAGATTATTCCGTTACCTATAAAAGAACGCCGTTAGAAACGCCGTTATACTTAAACGGCGTTACTCCCAACACTGGTAATGAGCATGCCAGCGCAAGCGTTTTTGTCGCTTGGGCAGTGCGGAGCGATGGAGGAACGGGTTTCAATAACAGAACTGACTGGAATATTGACGTAACATCGGAGCGCAAAGGTGCGGGTTTCATTTAACATTCAATTGAGTCAGCCCAAGCTGGGCTAGCGGCCCACTTGCCCAAGCAGCCTACCGGGACAGTGCCAGAATGCCACATATGCCAGTCCACCCCTGTCATCCACTAACAAACTAAACTGAATGGTGGGATGATAACATCACATAAGCCCTGCCCCCTCAGGACCAAAAAGCTCAAGTTTTACTGTGATAGGTCCCAGATCGCCCCATTTCACTTAATCACCATAAATTTGTAGCTGGTAACTCAAGACAAGTGGGGGTTGCTTGGCGTCACTTTAAGGGAGTTTTCAAAAGAGGGCGAGGCTGTGGGGGTGCGGCGAAGTCAGGCATACTACCGTGGAAATACGTTTGCCTCCCATTTCGTCATTTCTAAAGATATCACCACTAAACTTGTGGTGAGTGATCCTAGTCCAGCCCCCCAAAACATCTGATGTGAAAATCTGGTGGGTGTGGCCTATGTTCTGAAATAGCGGCCCCTAGGACCATTAAAACTGTCAGCCTCAAGCCATGCTTTGACTGGGGATTACGAAATTTGGTACACTAATGTAGTGTCTCAGGACCTACAAAAAAGTCTCTTGGAGTCAAGCGCAAAGTCGCACAGGAGGTCAGCAATTTTGGTCCAAGTACTCGATTTGGTGATTTTCGCACACGTTGTTTGGAGAATGATGCCCCGTCGCCCTTTTCACCGATCACCTTCAAACTTCTGCTATATACTCTTAAGACATAGGGGAGAAAATTCAACCGTTAGATTTTAAGTAAGTATAAAGGTGTGGGCGTGGCTAAGCCTCAAACTTTGACCTGTTTCCACGCTACTCTTTTTCACAGCTCCCTATTGGACTCCTTTCACCTAATCACCAGCAATCTCTGGCAAATGGTAGTAGACAAGTTGGGGTCACTTGGTGTCCTGTATTGGCAGGGTTAAAAAAAAGCAGGGCTTTGGGAGCATGGCGAAATTCACCATCACGCCATGGAAATACGTTTGCCTCTCATTTCCTCGGTTATCGTGATATCGCCATGAATTTCTGGTGAGTGATCCTAGTCTGTCCCCCAATAGAAATGGACAGGAGAAGTTGGTGAGTGTGGCCTATTTTCTCAAATAGCGCCCCCTAGGACCATTAAAACTGTCAGCCTCAAGCCAAGCTTTGACTGAGGATCACGAAATTTGGTACACTAATGTAGTGTCTCAGGACCTACAAAAAAGTATCCTGTAGCGAAGCGCAAAGTCGCACAGGAGGTCGGCCATTTTGGTCCAAGTACTCGATTTAGTGGTTTTCGCACAAGTCGTTTGGGGAGTGATGCCCCATCGCCCTTTTCACCATTCACCTTCAAACTTATGCTATATACCTTTAAGACATAGGGGAAAAAATTCAACTGTCGAATTTTAAATAATTTGAAAGGTGTGGGTGTGGCTAAGCCTCAAACTTTGACCTTTCGCCATTACATTACTTGACATAATAACTCCCATGCGCATGATCAGATATATATCAAACATTGTCTGTGTGATCACTGACCACATCTCAAGACAATGACAATGTGGACCCCAGCCAGATCCCCCTCCTAGCCTCCAGCCCCGGGAAGCCAAGTGACAACAGAGGTGTGCTAAGACCCCAGTCTCCCTCCGCCTGCTCTAATACAGTGTTGGTGTGTGTTGATGAGGTGTATTCGTGGCTGTGGTGAGCGGGCAGTGCAGACGTCATCTGGCCTACGCCAGCTGATGCCCCCCCCCCCCCCCAGCCCTCTGTGTCTAAGTGTAGTTTAAAATTGGAAGCAGTGCTTTCTTTTTGAAATAATGTTAGAATTAATGAAATAAATAAATAAAATAGAATTTCAGCATTTTAGTAAATAGGGTTTTGTGCAGCGCCGGCTACTTCCAGACCCACATCTGCATTTGGTGACGTAGAAGCAATGTCACGTGAAACCCAGCAGTACCATGCATGTCTGGTAAAATAACTCTGAAGTTCCAGTTGTGGACATGGGCTTATTGGGAGCTTTAGTTTCCTCTCCTTTCAGTCGGCTCATGGGTCTACTTCACCAAAAGAAAAAAAAAAGAATGTAAATAAATGGGGTTATAAAAGTTATTATCTAGTTCTCCTTTCCTTACGCAATGAATCACACATATTTTGTACTTCAATGGGGTGATGGTGGCACAGGAGTTAAGTGCTTACCCTATAATCGGAAGGTTGCAGGTTCGAGCCCCGCTTATTTTGCTGCCGTCATTTTGTCCTTGGGCAAGACACTTAACTCACCTTGCCTGCTGGTGGTGATCAGAGGGACTGGTGGCGCCAGTGTTCGGCTAGCCTAGCCTCTGTCAGTGCACCCCAGGGCAGCTGTGGCTACATCGTAGCACATACCCACCAGCATGTGGATGTGTGTGTGAATGGGTGAATGACTGGTTGTGTTATAAAGGGCCTTGGGGGGTTTATTTGACTCTAGAAGGTGCTATATCAAATACAGGCCATTTACCATTCAATTGAATTGACAAACTATTTTGTTTGTTTCAATGTGGTCCATATATGGCTCTGCACCTACAATTACTTTTGCTGCCTGTCAACAAAAAAATAAAAATAAAATAAAAATGCACTTTCTTGGCATCTAAATGCTTCTTCAAAATTAACGGACATCATCTTTGAAATCCATGGCACATATGAAACGGGACAAGAAAATAACTTTCATCGCTCCATAGACTCATTTTTTTCTGGGCAGTAGGGACCCAGTGACCAAAAGTAGATGGGCGTGACAAGCTCCCCACTAATGTCACCACAAGTCCCCCAATCGTCTAATTATTAATACACATAGCATAAATAAAATTACACAGAGACATTAAAAGGGAAGAATTAACAAAAATACATATTGAGGATGGACCGTTTTTGGAATAAAATGGTACAATAAGGTGCTTTAAAGGCTGCCGTTATGGGGTTACCCCTTTACAGCACACACAGAGCAACAGAGTGTTCCCCCACTAAGACACTCCATTTGCTAATACAAGGCACTGTGGTGATATTTACCCTGACCGCCATCTCCTCGTAGAAATTCATCTTCATGATAAAATATGCCGCCTGTGAACACAAAGGAAAAGATGCCGTTACATCTTGTCTCCCAGCCCTCTGATCTGTCCACAGCAGGCATCAAAGATAAAGAGCTCTTTATACATAATACATTGCACAGAGACAGCACAGATAGGGCCATATTAAAGGGGAGGGGAGGCAGGGGTGTGTAGAAGCAGAAAAAGGAGAAACAAGAGAGAGGAAAGAGAGGATGTCTGTGGGATGGAGAGAGAAAAGAAAAGAGTAAGAGTGAAAGAGGTTGCTGGGACTTTGTATCAAGGGGAGGATGGTAGTCTCTTAATACACTAAACACAGACAAGGGCCAAGAAAATCTATGGTAGTCAAGCAGCGCACTAATGGAGATGTATGACGGCCAAACGCTCTCCTCTGGATTTCATAATCAATGACAGCCCTACCACAAAAGACACTAACAAAGAGCCAGAGAATATTCAGCGACACACTCAACAAGCCGTCACACAGACAACACGTGCCATCCAACCACTGGGGGCACATTTCAGAAGCAAACTGGAGTGTTGGCCATAACAGAGCTTCATATTTCAACACGTCTTTATTGAAAAAGACAGGAAAGTAAGACAGGAAAGGCATGAAGGGGAATAATGACAAAGACTTGAAAGGAGATTGTAAATTCAGCTTGATGTTTTGTGAAGAAGCCTTTTGCAAGTCACATTACGCACGATTATGTCCACGAGACAGAAGACGACAGACGGAGAGCAATAGAGCAGGGGAAGCTGGAATACCCCAGGCCTAATTCAAAATAGTGCACTGTGGCAAATATGAGTGATTCAAATTAGCACTCATCTGTTTCTAAATAGGACAAAACAGCCTTGTATTAGCCCATATGTGTGTTGGGACACATTCTTCATTGTTTATTTTAACACCCCCTCACCCCCCTTTTCATTTCTTGAACGCCTCCCAAACGATGGCTGGCAGTTATGCTTTTGCAAACAGTCAATTTCCAGGCATGATAAATAGCTTGTTTTGATACGTTTACGAAACTCAATCCAGGGGAAAATTATATGTGAGAGCGCTGGGTATTGGATCCGGTATCAGCAATCTGTTCAATTAAGAAGCAGTTGGAGGCAATATGCTGAAATGGGGCCTTGTTTTACTGAAGCACACACATACACAACTCTTATTTCTGTTTCGTACTATACTCCATAAAAATGGATCTCTGGAATTGCAACATGGACAAAATTCCTTATCATATTTTATCGTATTTGCTAAGTGTTAATTTTCAAATGTGTAATGAGTGAATTATATTTCTTAAGGTCAGAGGCAGGGATTTAGAAATGTGGCAATTGAATTCTAATGCATGCTATCATAACACAATCAATATATCTGCAGCTTTTCTAGGCTGACTTACCTTCACCATTTGTCTGACTCGTGCCCTTGCTGCGAAGCCCCGCCACACCTTCTGTATAATGACTGCCTTCTTGCGCAGATAGCTGCAGGAAAATCCCATTTAGCTGAGAGTTGGGAGGGTGTTTTTAACAGTTCAAACACATGATACATTGAAAAGGTGTTCTGATACATGCAGGGGGAAATTTAAATCACAATTTTATCAGTTTAAAAGGGAGACTAGGCAGATTTGGCTTGCTTTTAGCACCTCCTAGTGTTCATTTAGTAGAACCAAATGCAAAAGGTATCCCCTCACTGTGGGTTTGTCTTTTTAACACCTTAACTCATTCACTGCCACTGACGACTAAAGTCGTCATTTTAAATCCAACTGTTCAATGCCTTTAGTCGTCTTTTTTTTTTTTACTGTGTGGGCTTCGGAACAAGCCCCCGCACCGTGAGAACAAACATCCCAGCTCTAAAGCCGATCTTCATCCGTGTACGTCACACAGCATGTGATCAGGAAGCACAAAATACATGTTTTAAGAGATCGTTTTGAGCTGCTGCTGTAAAAAAAGTGAGGTGCAAACCGGAAAAACTTCTGCTGATCACAATTCAACAATGGATTACGAAAGAACGGATAAAGCTTGAAAGGTGCGGATTCTTCCTGGTGTAGGAGGTGAGTCTGCTCTTTGTTTTGCTAGTTTTGGCGTTGACATCATCCTAGCGCACAACGTTCTGTGACTCTTAAAAAAACAGTAAAAATGCAGAAAAATGCTGGCAGCGAAGGGCTCTATTGATCAGGAAACAGCTGGCAGTGAATGAGTTCATCTGAAAGCTGAAATGTCTCCTCAGCCTTCCTTAGTGTCTACAGGAGCTAGTGTTTCCCTTACATAGGCTAACACTAAGAATGGAATTCAAGCATTATGGCTACAGAATCACCCTCCCAAACAATCAACCCCCCACGGTCAACCATGGCTGGAGAAATTTCTAGGGTAAACACTGGAGGTGATTCATCACTAAATTAAACAAATCAGCTGTGTTCATGATCTAAAATATGCAGCACCAGGTATGTCAGCTTAATAATTTTCTAAGTCCAACAGACCGGTACTCTGAAGTTGCAAATGCGGTATTTTGGCCACAGAGGGTGGTGGGGGTCTGAATGACCCTGCAAAGGGTCATTTTAGCACATACTGGTTGAAGTAAAATGATTCAAAAGTATGAAAAGGTTGCAAAACATCACTAACAATTAGTTTGTAGGTTTGTGATGAGGAATTATTCACTCAAACATAACAAGGCTAAATCTAATAGAAGCCGTCAGTAAAAATTGTAATTATGATTTAAAACAGATCAAGATAATGAAAGAAAATATAAAATGTAGTCCAATCAATTCAAAAAGGCATTACAATAGCCGCTGTCCAAAGAGACACTTGGCAAAGAAAATAAAAGATTTATTTTTATGCACACCCGTGCCTGCTAAATGAATTAAAAGGTCAGCGAAACATTAGACTTTCAAGTAGACTCTCACCAATGCTCACGAACATAGAAACCCCTTGCTCTTTCAGGCTTTTCAATCACACCCGAAGAGCCTTTCACCCCGTTTAGTCAGCTTTGCACATTTGTATTCATCTTCAAACATACTCTAAATGCAAGTCCACTGCGATTCTCAGCCTCCAATGAGGCCATCAATTTCCAAAAGGCCATTTATATGCCCAGAAAATCAATGTTTATAGTGGGGATAGCACAACCCTGCAGTTGCACTTAGGCAGCTAAAATTGTTGCTAATTATCCACTTAACGCATTGATCAATTAACTAAAGTAATCTGAATTAACCCACTGTCTGGAAGTTTGTCTGCTGACCCTGCAGAATGGTGCTTGGGTCACCGTATTGGTAGAGGCACAAAGACAGAGACATACATTTCTCTGTGTGAAAAGAGCTCAGAGTCCAGGTAACAGTTATTTCTTAAGGCCATTTGCACACCTCTGGAAGTGAGATAATTATAGGAGTGAGCCAATATCAGTTCTTTAGAAATTAACTCTCAGAGTCCAGCCTGTTTTTTTATAGCCCCTTAATAATAACCTGCTAAGGCTCACTGAGGCGCACTTTTTACATATTTATTTATTTGTTCCTGCTCTATGTCTAAACAGCAGCAGTTAAAATTTTATGGGGTGTCATTTGTGAAGCTACTGTTACATTTAGTGTTTTAATATAAACAGTTGTATGGCGCTCAGCAAATAAAAACCTCAATCCCCAAACACATTTGTTTAGAAAACTACATGTTGTATCTAAATGTTTAAACGTGTACCTAAATTGAACTTTTAGAATAACACACACATGAGTGTCTGTCTGTTCTCTATTATACTTAATATTATAATAATTATCTATCTATCTATCATCTATCTATCTATCTATCTATCTATCTATCTATATCTATCTATCTATCTATCTATCTATCTATCTATCTATCTATCTATCATCTATCTATCTATCTATCTATCTATCTATCTATCTATCTATCTATCTATCTATGTATGTGTGTGTGTGTGTGTGTTATATTTGACAGGTTAATTAAATCTAAAAACCAAAGGAAAAATGTTTTCATTTCTGAACATTGTAGCAAGAACGTTGCACTCTAAATGTATGTAATTCCAAAGTTTGCCTAAATGTATATAATTTAAAATCATATATGTGCCAAACATGTAAACAGTTTCAAGACAGTAGGTTTTAACTTCATATATTCAGTTAGATTACATTTTTTAAAGGTAAGTTAACTTTACAAATGTCAAACAGACTCCTAAATTTTAGGATGATCTCATTTAAATTTGATTTTAACGAATTTTAAAGCTTTTTAATCAAAATGTGGCTAACAGAACGTTCAATTATTTGACTGTACCTTGGCAGTCGGCGCCCCACATATACGGCCACCATACTCGTACCTGAGATAAGCGCGCACCTTGCAGGCTCGGAACCAGCTCTGGATTCGTGTGGCTGCTCGGCTTTCCTTCTGTCTGTTCTCTTCGGCTTCCCTGGAAGAAAGAGACACACTAAAAATAACCTGGTAGGTTATGTCTCAGTAACTTTGTTTAACAGTCCTGTGTGTTTTTGTCACGTGGCAACATCAGAAGCAGCTTTCCCTGAACGCACCTCCACCTTCATACATCTAAAACTTTTGAAAGCGAAGGCAGAAACTTTACGTAGGGACAAAAGGCAGTAGCTAGTTAAAACGACAGCAAACGTCGGAACCTAGACGGGCACGAGGCGTACTTTCCAATTTATCAACGGTTCACCACTAAACTCTGCCAGAGTGCTATTTATTTACTTTTGTGTTACTGCAGCTCAGGTAAATACACATGGCATACATACCTCACACTCACCTGTTTCTTTGGAAGTATTTCTTTCTGAACTCATCTTCGGCACTTTTAAATTTTTCAAGCTCCGCCATCATGTCTACAGTTTCGTGGTCTCCTTGACAACGTAGTTGTGCCCCGCGTGGAGATGCGTTTACAACCTGTCGGAGAAAGGATTTTTCTCCTCCAGATGAAAAACACTAAATCACTAAAATCCTAACAGATCACACAACAGTACTTTCATTAATATGTAGTGTTGTTGATAATGTTTTCTGACACATTTTGAAGTTATATTTTTACTTTTTACCTGCATCAGAAAAAGAAAATATCTCATTTGGCCATACATAATAATAATAATAATAATAGTAATAATAATAATTCATATTATAATAATTCTAGTAATACATTTTCTATAAACAAATAGAAACAAAAACATATTTAACTAGGATCAGATCAACTATTTCCAGCTGTAATAGCACTTCCAGATATGTTGATGTACCTCTCTTGACTGAACAGAGTAAAATAGTAATGAAGCCAAATCCCAGAATAGGCATTAAGCTGTCTACTCTCTGGATGCAGATTGTGGATTTGTATTGATTCTGCTGCCTCACCTTTTCCATCCATCCCTTCATCTATTTCCTTCCTTTCCTGACATTATCACCCTTCATCAAACAGTTATCAGTTTAAGTCTCCCTGCTCTGCCTTCCCTGCTTCCTCTCATCTTCACTCCACTTCTCTTCAGTCGTATCCTGTCAAAATGATCAACTCAGCAGTGTGTGTGTTTGTGTGTCTGTGTCTGTGTGTGTGTGTGTGCGCGCGCTCGCAATTTTGTGCCTCGATGGCAAGGAAAGATTTCCGTCTTGCCATTGGTCAGTGAATTCTCAGTGTTATAGATTACTCCTTGGAGACAAGGAAATGACAAATAGTGAAAGTGAATGAGTGTGTGTCTGCTTCAACGCTTTTTCATGTCTGTGTATCAGCGGTCTGGTTCTCTATTAGCCAGAGAGTAAGCTTGTTTGAGATGTTTTTTCTTGTTCTGTTCTTTTTTTGAGGCCAATTTGCTGTCTGAGGTGGTGAAAAGCAGTAGGAAGACGTCCCAGGTCTAGAGTTATGGCTGCAGGGTCGAACCTGTGGTTCCTCAGTCCATCCATCGAAGGCAGATAGGAGGATGGCCACCCTGGTAATTACTGGAGAGATGTTGCTGTGACAAGAGGGTATGAAAAACGTATGTGTGTGCGAGAGGGGGAGAGAGATTTTTGGGAATGTTTTCTCCTGAAACAACAGTGAGGATGTCTGGGAGCTATTCGTCCTGCCACAGCACTGATTAGGTGTTACCTGATGTGTGTCCATGAGCCGTTGACTCAAAAAGAGAGAGTGAAAGCACTTCATAAGGACACGTTGTTTACACTCTGTTCAGTAATTCAAGTTTAAACCACCTGTTATCTGCCTTTTCTGTCTCTCTTATACTGGCAGCATTAAGCCTGTCTTACCCCAGCTCCTCCATTCAGTCATTCTCCATGCACATTGTTCCTAAATGAGGGCCATATGTGCTGTGGCCAGCACTGGTCATAAAGACACACACAACAGAGGTGATAGCAGCAGATTGTGTGAGAGTCTCGCTTTGCCCTGCGCTGTGTGTGTCTTCTTTATCATTGCTGCGTGTGTCAGTGTATGAGTGATAATACAAAAGTGCCTGTGGATGTGAGCCTCCATATTTTGTCAGTGTCGTGCCATGCGTGCATGCTCCCACGGCTGCAGTCGGGAGATGGAATGTGTGTTTCTCGGCAGGACCATCCCAGCCATTATTATTTAACATTTGTCCGCAGCACATTCATTTCCCCGCCCAGACGCATCCCTTTCTGTCCAGGGATCACTTAATTGAAATCCATAATGACATTTTTTTCTTTCTTTTTTTCTCGCTTTAACACATTTTAGATGAAAAGGATATTTATACCAGCAATTGTCTGATAAGTATGCAGTGCTTTTTCACAACCTGACGATTATTTTCATGTGTGTCAACAAAAAAATAAGCAAAGCTTTATGGAAATTTTATTATTATTTCTGTACATGTCAAGAAACAAGTCATGCATTTATTTTCTTTGTAAATCTTTTTTTAGGCTATTCGACAAAAAGAAGACAAAGTATTATTGTAAATATTTTACTGTACTTTGTCTAAAATAATGATGCAAATATTTCTTTACGCATATAACTTTGTGGACATTTTAATAAATGGTTTCTACAATTTAATCAAGGAATAAGAATATATAAAAATTATAAAGAACAGGCCAGTTCTTTCCTCTATCTTATATGGAAAATATGGAAATTACCAGAACACAAATAATTAATTAGAGTGAAATCTAGAAAACTAGTATTTTTTTAACCCAACTCTGAAATTTGGCAGCGCTAGGACTGCAGATATCGATTATTTTAGTAAATGATTATTTTGCCACAGTGATCGATCAATCAATTACATAATCAGATAATCCTTTGTTTCTTTAGCTCCAAAATATGGTTAAAATGTAAAAAGAATAATGCAAGGCAACCAGTATGTTTCTATAACATTTATTTCATTCAGCTCCTTTTTTTCTGCTGTTTTTGAGGCTTAGTCCACACATAGCCGGGGTTTTTTAAAAACGAATATCCGCCCCTCCAAAAACTTGCATCCACACCACCTCGTTTAAAAAAAAAACTCTGTCCACACTTACCCGGATAAATATGTTGTTAAGGACATGCCAGACCTGTAGGCGGCAGTACTTCCCCCGTTCTTAACCTCGTCCTTCGTCTGTGGTCTTCCGCAAGGAGCAGTAATTCCGCTTGCAAAAACAAACAAGCAACAAGCGCTTGGACAATTGATGGATCGGGTAGTGACAGAGCGCAGCTCTGAGGGCTTCCATGATGTCGGCTAGTGTAAACACAGGTCGCACACGTGATGTCAGCATTTTTTTGTCGTGGAAAGTGACGCTGCGGACCTTAAAACTCCGGTTTTGTCCATCCACACGCAGACACCCAAAACGGAGAAAACGCAGATCTTCACTTTGGCTGGAGTTTTTAAAAAGATCCGTTTTCGTGTGAAAAAACTCCGTTTTCGTGTGGATGACAGGCCAAAATGTATAAAAATATCTACGTTTTGGCAGATCCCCGGCTACGTGTGGACAGGGCCTCAGCAGAATGTTCTGCCGAGAAGAACACATTTGCCTGCACCAGTCTGTCAATTGAAGCCGATTACTGAAATATAGAGAAAAGTGAATTAGTTTACCAGCTAACAATGATGATTACTTTGCTAACAGTACAATTAATTAACTCCAAAGCAGTTAATATCAAATAAAATATAATTTTCCTTTCTACAATAAAGATAAAACTGCAATCTTACAAACAAATATAACTGAAAATTAGAAACATGTTGCAAAACCAAGGCTGACAAACAAACATTTTTGTCTCATTGTCATGCTGACTTGCAATAAAACACGAAAAGACAAAACACTTGTTGGATTTTATGGGTAGCAGCTAAATATTTCTCAGTCTCAGTTAGCATACAGTATGTGGCGAGACTCCGTTTGTCTTCATTTGAACTCTAAAACACATAGAGCTGCAGCTGATGCCTGAAACACCTGGATGCTTTGTGCTGAGATCTTAGGACTTAGTGCTGTTGTAAGCCATTAGGGTAGCACAACATTAGCTTAGCGTGACATTAGCTTAGCACGATGTTGGCTTAGCGCAAAAAAGAGAGCCGTTGGCATGAGTTTGAAATATTCCCATGCTTTGGGAACTTTTTTGGGTTTTCTCTGTGTGTCGTCATCCCTTTAGCATTTGCCCTGTTGTTTGCTCTGCTAGCTGTATGAACAGTTGGAGTTGCAGTAGCAGAACAAACACAATTGTTGCGTTAAATAACCAAAAGGTCAAACCAGAAGAAGACTATATAACCCAGAAGTGAATGTAAACAAAGTCGAACATTTATTCATTTTTTAAATGAATTTAATCAAATTATTTGAGTATTCGTTTCAGCCCTAGGCAGAGCCAAAAGAACGGAAATCAAGTTCTGGTCACTGTTAGAGCAGGACATAAATACATTTGTATTCATCTTTGATTTTTAATCAGATGTTTAGAAAGCAATCAGTTTTACGGTATAGATTTTTAATTAACACTTCATATAAGATACAAACCTCCAGTATTAGTTAATGCCTATTCTAATAAATCTAGATAAAAATAAACATTCAAGGCCACAACATAGCTTGGCATAAACTTAAGATGTCAAATGGATGTAAGCTTCTCTACTGAGATCCACTTAAACCCTGAACTGTTTTAATAAAAGATGAATTAATCTAATTCCATCTTTCAGTTCTTTTTAAAACACAGAAGAAGTTTAATTACCTGCAACGTCTCGTTTGCGGCTGCAAACATCATCAGGCTGACGCCGATGGTGGCGTCACTTCCTTCGTTTGTCCATGGGCAGCAGAGGATGTTGTCGCCCTCTGCTGCCCGCTTTCCCCTCTCCGATGATGCAGTCCCATGTGCGATCCAATGAGTAAACTCGATCGTCTCTGTTCATGGTCCCACATCCACGTCTCCATATCTTGATAGCTTCTTTTATCCATCTTTTGTATTTCTGTTGTTCGGTGTTTATGATCCTTGTGTTGTCCCAGTCCATTATATGGTTTTCTCTTATGCAGTGATCTGTTACGGCTGACTCCTTTATTGTACTTTCTGCTTCTTCTTTCGCTGCTTTTGTGTGTTTTCGACCTGCCTCTTTCTCACACTCCTTTCTATGTTCTATTGTTCGTGTGTTGAGTTGGCGTCCGGTTTCTCCTATGAATGTTTTATAGTATAGAACTGACAAAAGAACTAAAAAAAGATTACAATAGAAGACAACGACATACTCATCTCACATGACGTCACATCCCTGTTCACAAAAACACCAACCCAAATAATCATAGACATAGTAGTTAACAGAATCAGACAGGACAAAACATTACACAAAAGAACAAACCTCACAGCAGATGACTTATAACAACTGATGGGACTGGTAGCTAACTCCACTTACTTCACATACGATAACACAATATACAAACAACTGGAAGGCTTCACCATTGGTAACCCATTATCAGCCACCCTGTGCAAGTTTTTCATGGAAGACCTAGAACAAAAAGCCATAGCCACTGCCCCCCAAACTGCTAAATAAAATTATGGAAACGCTACGTAGATGACATACTGGAAATCATACCAAAAGGACAAACAGAAACACTAACACAACACTTAAATAACATTGACGACACAGGCATCATAAAGTTCATATATGAGTCAGAAACAGAAGGCAGCATAGCATTTATGGACATGACAATAGCCAGGCAGACTGACGGGACCCTAAACATAAACACATAGGAAACCAACACACACACAGACCAATATCTATTATGGACATCAGAACACCCCACCATACACAAAATGTCAGTAATCAGAACATTATATCACCGAGCAATGATAACAGAATGAAGAGACCGTAAACAAGAGGACAAACACATACAACACGCTTTAAAGGCCTGCGTTTACCCGACATGGGCAATAAACAAAGGAAAACAACAAACAACAACAGAAAGAAAAAAAAAACAAAGCAAAGAACCAGAAACCCAAAAAGACAAGAACCAAAACCAGTGATAACCTTACCATACATCAAAGGCATAACAGAAAAAATACGAGCAACAATGAAAAAACAGAACATAAACACACCAACAAAACTATACACAACAGTTAGAAACAGACTAGTACACCCAAAAGACAACATACCAGCTGGACTTAAGTGTGGAGTCGTTTATGAAATCCCATGCAAACTCTGCAATAAAACATACATAGGAGAAACCGGATGCCAACTCAACACACGAACAATAGAACATAGAAAGGAGTGTGAGAAAGAGGCAAGTCGAAAACACACAAAAGCAGCAAAAGAAGAAGCAGAAAGTACAATAAAAAAGTCAGCCGTAACAGACCACTGCATAAAAGAAAACCATATAATGGACTGGGACAACACAAGGATCATAAACACCGAACAACAGAAATACAAAAGATGGATAAAAGAAGCTATCGAGATAAAGAGACGTGGATGTGGGACCATGAACAGAGACGATGGAGTTTACTCGTTGAATCGCACATGTGACTGCATCATCGGAGAGGGGAGAGCGGGCAGCAGAGGGTGACAACATCCTCTGCTGCCCGCAGATAAACGAAGGAAGTGACGCCACCATCAGCGTCAGCCTGATGATGTTTGCAGCCGCAAACGAAACGTTGCAGGTAATTAAACATTTGCTGTGTTTTAAAAATAACTGAAAGATGGAATTTGGAACTAAACACAGCAAGAGCACATCAAAGATTATTTAATCTAACTTTTGTTATTTTCACACAGATTTTACCCCCCCCCCCCCCCATTGTTAGAAAGATAGATCTATCATCAGAAAATGATTATCACTCTTCCACTCAGAGCTGAAGATGAAATGCCAGAATTTGGCCCCGCTCTTTCTAACAAAGCTATGCAAATTGCTCCTTCATATCACCTGCCTGAGGCTGCTTTTACTTTTTACTGTGGGAATGCTTTTAAACCAATTTAAGACCATCCACACACCCCCTCCCACTTCCCTTAGCCCTAATATAACACTGATGGATAAAAACTATGATTCTCGCAGTAAAGGAGAAATATTGTGCCTTTATTATCCCACATACACCCCAGGAAAAGAGAGGGCAGAAGACTAATGAATTGAGCATTGTGTAAAATAGTTTAATGCAGGGGTGGTTCATCATTATTTGTGGCGGATTGCATGCAGACAGGGGTGATCCATTAGTGTGGTCGTTTCCATCTGTGTAAGCGTGTGTGTGTGTGTGTGTGTGTGTGCGCACGTGCAAGCACACACGAGTGTGTGTATTTTGTGATGAATCTCCCATTGTGACAGTGGGGCCGGCAGCAGCAAATGTCCTTCTGGGTGGGACACACGCACACGCACACGCACACGCACACACACACACACACACACACACACACACACACACACACACACACACACACACACACACAGACTGGCTACAGTACACATGTGGCATTATTGTGCCATCATTACTCCTCTCATTTTGCTTTGCAACAATTTGTCATTTTGTTGCCTGTGTGTGTACACTCACACACCGAGACTGATCCTGCAGCATGCTGTCTCTGTAGATATTTATAGTTGGAATTATGAACATTAAATTAAAAGTCGAAGAGAGAAAAATGAACACAATTGGCAACATTCAAAAATTGCAATTTTTTGTTAACAGAACTAAAAGAGAAATGCAACTTTTGTGATGCACCTTTTGACCTGCTGTTTGAAAAACAACAACACAACTATATCCTACCTCTGTTGGACTTTAGAACTAGGGCTGGGCGATATGGCAAAAATAGAATATCACGATTTTTCCAATATTTTATCACGATTTCGATTTTATCACGATTTTTTATCCATGAATAGCATAACTTCAATTGCGTATTAAAGAAGAGAAACATTGAATAAACAAACATTTATTCATATTAGGAATAATCGACACAGTGCTTGCACACTTATATTTTAAACTCACACCAGAGATGATAAAAGCCCTGAGAGAAACAATTACAAAAATCAGTTTTTCTCGCTTTTCAAGTAACTTAACATAAATGAAAATCGTAAACATATTTAAAGTGCAAACATGTCAATTGCAAACGTATTGTGCAAACATTAACTTGTTCAAAATACTATGTAGCTCCCAGTTGCTCATGTAGTGGATAGTTAAGCTCAAATACGGCTCTGATGTGCGGCTGGACCAGATATCGCTTGTGGTAGCAAAAAACTGCGCATTCTGAATATTTTCTGCAACGCAAACTTTGCATTCAGCGTACATGCGTGGAATGGCGGTGTTCGAAAAATACTTGCAACTGGAAAACTCGTAGCGCAGATCCAATGTTTTTATCATGTTCTTAAATCCCACTCCTACTTTTCGCACGGGACACAAATCTTTAACCAAGTGGTACGTCACTGCATCGGTCACGCTGTTCCATCGTCTGCTGTCTCTGTCGTAGGGAGTGAGTTTTGTGTTTCTGTTAGCGTTTGCTGCCTGGAAGAAGCACTAGCCGCTGCAGCCGCAGGCTTTTTAGCTTTAGCTGCCAGCTGGCTCTCGTTGTATTGTTTGGGATGCCTTCTTTCCAAGTGATTAAACAAGTTTGTGGTGTTGCATCACTTGCCTTGACGCTCTCCTTGCAAATGATGTTTCGCTGCTCTTTGTCATCTGGTGGAAAACCAAACCAGTTCCATATAATGGACGAGGCGTTCCTCTTCGGAACGAAAACCTTGTTGTCGCTCTCAGCCGCGGCCGAAGCCATGTTTGTTCACACCATAGACTGTACATATACTGGACAATTCGATTCCATAGGCTTCAATTTCACGTTATCTGTCCATAATGGGAGGTGTCCACCACCGCCATTTTGACCGTGTCACAGGTTCCGTCCAGCCCAGACAATTCCATAAAAGGGAAGAGAGGAGGCGCTGAGGGTGTGGCTGTAAGGCTGGGCTCGAGTGACGACACCCAGGCGAACTAGCTACGAGCTAACCTGAAGCTAACCCTGGCTAACCCAAAGCTAAAGCGGAGGTGGGAGCCGAGCTAACGGATGTAGCCACCTAGCTTCAACCCAACCGGAGCTAACTGGAACACCCATCGACCTGAACCTTACACGGAGTTTAGGTGGAGGTTTTCTGCGCCTGTTCGTGAGAAGTACCTGTATTAAAAAAGTTTTAAATCGGTAAGTTTATAATTTATTTCCGTAATGAAAACATTTTGCTTTGAGCAAGTTTTCAGTAGTTTTTTTGGCGCTATCACTCCTGAGTCGCACCAGCCATTAAATGTATCATGAAGAGAAAATATATTTAAGTCGTATTTTGGGGGGACATTTTATTATCTTTCTTACAAAATCTGAGACCAAGCGTTTCACATTGCAACACAAGCACCGGTAACCATAACAGAATTTACAGCCAGCAGAGGAGAGGATGGCGGTGTTTCAAACCCTCCCGGCCGGCGTGTAGAGCTCATTCCTGGGCTGGAGCCGGCCCTCAGCACCCCGCCACAGGCTCTAACAGATGCTGGCGGTGTTTCATATATTTCCAAAACGTAATACTTGTTTGTATCTTGTACAGCCAACTAGCCTTTATTCTGGACTCAGTACAATTTACCAAAAGTAAAGAGACATTATACAGATGAAGTAAGCACAAGATAACTTACTGGAAGACACAGAGTTATCATCAGAACCAGAACAAGAGAGCCTGATAACAGTCATGTGAAAATAACAGTTAAAAAGTATGTATGTATAATAGAAATAAAAATATATTAGAATTAGTGTAACTCACTGTGATCCAAACAAATCAGCCATAGCTGATGAGTAAATATGACATGAGGTCTGGGAGTTTTTAAGTTTCATTCTTTTATTACATTTTTTTCTTAGATCTATTAAAAGGTCACCATGGCAGCCTGTGTGTCTCCAACGTCAGCTACACAACGCAGCGTGTAAGTTCCAAGTACTTGTCTTGACCACTTCATGAATGGTTTTGTACTTTAAACAGCTAGGCCAAACCTGTTATTTTTTCCTCCATAGCCATTTGGATCATTGGAGACAGCTGAGTGAGGCGTGGTGCCCAGAGAGCTGCAGAGACAACCTTGGCCTCCCTGACGTCTGTGTCTCTTGGTTTGGTTGGGGCGGACCATCGACATACATACATGTGCCGACACTTTGCGCCCTGTTTTATAAACTGTAGTGTTAAAAATAAATGTTTTTGCTCAATTACTTGAATTTCTTTGGTTAAGACAAAAGTGAGGAATAATCATTTACAAGTTATTTGTACAACAGGCCCATTTTAAATCCCAACAGTTTCTTAGCAGACAATAGAAATGTGTTCTTTACTAACTTTACTTGGTTTGAAAATCTTACTAAAATAAACTTGAGTGCCGTATTGCAAAACCCAATCATACTTGTTATGTAAACATTAGCTTTGTAGATATTTTTTACAGATATATATTTGTGTGCAACAAAAACCAAACTTAAATAATTTGTCATTCTTTATTGAAAAACAACAAAATACAGGTATACAGAAGTGTGGGAAAATGATAATGTGAAAGTATTGCACTATAAATGAAGTGAGATGAGATGAAGGTGAGATGAAGGTGGACGCCAGCGGGCTGGACGCCGGACGAAGAAACCTGGAGACGGATCGCTCAGACAGGAAGGGAAGAGCTTCCTCTTACCTTGATGGAATTAAAGTTAGCCGTCGTCTGAACGCCCAACCGTACGGTCTGAGGTCAAAGGTCACAGGAAACACACACCAGTCAGCAGTCATACAGATGCATAAAGATAACTAGCCATGGCAACCAGCTGACATGTCCCCACTTTCACCAAAACCTGGTGCCTGCCGGGTCACCTGAATTCCTGTGTGATGTCAGCACGGTCGGCCGTGACTGCTGCCATCAGAGGTGACCTCTGATCAGCTGAATGAACTCACCTTCCAGGGTGACGCCGTGTTAGAGTCGGCTTCATCCTGTAAACAAACAAATGAGTGGTAACATAAACACCACGTCTGGTTCTGGTGGAGGCGGAGGACAACACGCACCTTTCCAGGAGCAGAACCCAGATGTTCTTGTTGCTACAAACAGAGACGAGCAGAGTTAAACCAGGAAGTGAGAGGGACCAGCTGCTGCAGACAGGTGACGCTCACCTGAGCCTGAACCATAGGAGCCTCCTCAGCCATCAGACCTTCTGACTCCAGTTCAGATGCCACCTTGTTGATGTCCCTCAGGCGGGACTCATTGGCCTTCAGGTCCTGCAGGACAAAAGCACCTGCTGATCACCTTGTTGCTGTCGGGTTAACAGGTCTGGTGTTAGAACGTGGTGGATAAGAATGTTCTGACGGGCCGAGGATTCTGAACTCACCCTGCAGGACTGGGCCTGCTCCTTCAGGGCCTGGATGCTGCTGCCGTAAGCCGACAGGTCCGACATCAGGGCCTCGTGCTTCTTCAGGAGAGCCTGTGGAGCAGAACATCAGAACCTTCAGCTCGTCTGACACAAGTGGAGCTTTCTCGCAGCGATGGTCCAATCGGATCCGCCACCGTAAAACAAACCCTGCTCAGTTCACCGCAGACGTAGCTCTGCGGGTGTTTAGTGGAAAAGCGTGAGCCTTCTGCCGGCTGCCACGTGTCATGGCTGCTCTGCAGCGGGAACACACATCACAGCTTGTAAACCGTTTGAAATAAGAGCGACGGGAACACGTTTGTCATCACTTCCTGTGCGAGGCCAGCACTTCTACTCCTAACCCATGAGACGCTTAAACGAGCAACGACGTCTGGTAGACAACCGAAGGAAATGCCAAATACAGAAACACTATGAAGGACTGGAAAGAGAGCAAAGAAAAGCGATTGGAGTTTCTCAGGAAGGGACTTCCATACCTCGGCCAAGTCCTCGTCTTTCCCTTAGTCTGGACTTCCAACGATGGGCTCCTTCTCCCTCATCCAGGACTCGGCCTCATTAGCATCCGCAAAGTACTGTTTGGCCTGCAGAGAGTCCTCCAGGTCCTGCCTCCTCTGGGACGCCTTGGCCTTCAGCGTGTCCCAACGTCCATGAAGCTCCCACAGTTTAGTCTTCACTTCCTCACCAGCGAAGTGACCTGGACCCAAAAAAAGTGAGCCAGAACCTGCAGACACCTCAGAAACATGTCAGGACCAGACCTGCTCTACCTTCTTCCACCATGGTCTCTCCTTTCTGGGTGACAGCCTTGATGCGAGGTTCATGACCTGTGATCTCAGCCTGCAGAGCCTGGTGCTTCTTCAGCAGGTTCTGGACACCAATCAGGTCCTTCCCTTAGGACACATGTTAGAGTTCAGCATTATGCAGTAGACAGACCAGTTTAACCCAGGGGTTTCTTTCTTCTACAATCTGCTCTTTAACTGTATTATTTCAGCTGTTAACTTTATTTTCTCTCTAAGTGTTTTTCTCCCCAGAAGAAGCTACAACGATGTTCTGTTGAGCTGTGGTGGCCTCATGGAGGGGGCCATCGGCTAGCACACTGCTGCTAACCACTTAAACATTCTCCCTCTCCTGATAATAACATTTTACTTTCTTTGATGTTGGATGTGCTACTACTAGTTTACCCGTTTAATTATAGATTCACTAGGATAAATACAATAAAGTTTATCTCTTGCCAAATAGAATATTTACTGTGGCGAGCCCGTGAAGAGGTGTAGGAGAATGCGACAAATTTGTCTGTTAAAAAGTCTGTTATGTACAAAAACACAATATCATCACACTATTTTGGACCGATACATGACGGTCAGGTCCAGCTTGGGGAGAAAATATGACACGTCTTTCAGGATGGACTTCATCTTTGGTAGCTGGCGAAGCCGGGAAAAGCAGGATCTAACCACCTGGCTAATGTGGGAGTCCATCCGCATCTCTGGGTCCAAAACCACCCCCCGGTTAGTGATGGTTGGCTTCACTAAGCTGCAAAAACAGGGTTGCAGGACAGGACTAACTGCAGTGGGAGAGGGAGGAACAAATATTCCAGTTATAAATATTAAATATTTGAACAAATAAATATTTGTTAAAAGGAAGAAACTGATGATGACTTTAAGATTAGAGGAATGTTCTAGAACGGGTCTGGAACCAACGATGGCCCTTTGGATCAAATTTGGATTAAAAAAATAGCTCATGATTTTATTTATGGATGGAATAAAAATACAGGTTGTAAGCATCTTCTCAGTATCTTCATGTTGCACGACTTTCCACAGCAGAAGGACACAAAAACTGCCAGAATTATGATTAGAAAGATTTACGTTTTAATCTCAGAATCCCAACTTTTCCCAGAATCTTCACATTATTCTATGAATTCAGAGAAAATATACATTTTTCAGAGGTCTCGCTCCCCTGTTGTGGATATTTCTCAAAATTCAACCATTTTTTCTTTTCAAAAGCTTTAGTAAGAGTTTGGACTCTAAACAAGTTTTACTTTGCAGACTGCTTGTCTAAACCTTCATCAGATCTGCTCATAATAAAACATTTGGGTTATATTTAATGCCCAGGAAGATGCTCTTCCTGGGCATTAAGTTATCAAAAACAGATAAAAGTATTTTTTACCATAATTTTAACTGCTATCAGCTGATAAAAATAATAAAAAACAGCCTGATCATTAAAGGGGTGTAAGTGAAACCGCGCGGATCACACAAACCATCATGCTGTCTATATGACTTTGAAAATATATAGTTTAATTACAGTTTGATTTATTTGACATCTGTATAATGTTTATTATTTTGTTTTTTCCCCCTAAATGCCTAACGTTTCAGTTTAACATGAATATTAGTCATTCATCACAATACATAAAGTTACACATTTTAAATTTTAATAGGGGAAGACTGCAGGAGGGAGCGGTAAAATACAGAAATCCCCAGCAAAAACAAGAAACTTTACGAGTCTGATGAAACCCGCTGGAGTTCCTTCAGCAGGCCTGGTGGCAGCTACAACGACCCAGTGGCTGTGCTTGGTCAATGTTATCGAGCTCAGTCCGGCTCGGCCGTGAACGAGCCGAGGCGACATCCTGCTCTGCTTAAGAAGAGGTGTTATTTTCCGCTTCAGAAGAAGCGTCCGTGTTTTACGCTTTCTCAGAGACATGTCACGTTGCTAAGTTGTTAGCGCCGCGCGCTAACACGTCAATAGTGCAGCATAGCCTGCTGGAGGGTTCAGATGAAAACACCCTACCACTCAGGCTGCTTACACATCGATATTAAGTTGTCGCTGTTGCGCTCACGCCGTAATACAGTATTAGATGCGGTTAAAGTCAGACATGAAAAACTCCACGAGCGGTCAGACCGCGCAGCAGCTAGGCGCAGCAAATAGGCGCCGGATCGTCCAGGCTGCCCGGCCTGACCGCTGGGGATTACCGGATGGAAGAATGGACACAGAAGTCTCCCTCTTAGCGCTCCGTCATATTTCAACCCATTTTTATCTTAAATGCACTGGGTTTTACCCTATTACCCATCTAAATATGCCCTATTAATTATTTTACCGTATTTTACATTTAAATTTCATGGTTAAACAGTACATGCTACATGTTAAACTGATAGTTAGCTAGCTACTTCGGTAAACTCAGCTAGTTTAAAGGTAGCAGTGACATAAAATACGAATATAGATTTTAACTTACCGAAAAAAATGAAGTGGAGACTCCTTGGACGCTCTATTAGTGCAATTAATACCACTGCAAGTCATTTTGTCCAACAATTGCACCAATAATATCCAAAGAAGAATACACAAACACAGAGACTCAAAATGCCGGAGCAGTTTCCAAGCCAGACCGAGGCTGTACTGAGGCCTTTCCACGGAGCTAGCTCTGTGGTCACGTGGGTCTGAGGCGGCGGTCACGTGTGTCGGATGCTCATTAATTATACAGAATTTTAGGCTTTCAATACACTTAAACAGAAGAGTGAGAAAAAAATTCACCCCCCTCAGAGTTGTCATGAGTATAAACTAGATAATTTAGACAAAAAACATGTTTTGGCACCAGGCTGTAAACATGTTTATTTCTGCTGTGAAATCGGCATTTTTAACATGGGAGTCAATGAGGATTTGCTCGCTTCTGGCACCAGCCCCCAGCGGATGAGGGTGGAACTGCAATTTTTCTTACTTCCGGGATGGGACCATTTTCTGAGCGGCATTGTGGGGGCTTGGTTCACACACAGGTGAAAACAAGCGGGGCACTAATATATTACTATGACTCACTCTGATTGGTTAAGGGTCAAACAAAGGCGTGTCATTCGCCTGGGGTAAGTTCCCTTTTCATTCAGAGGCAGAAATTCAACAGCAGAGCTGTGAATCGTGATAAAAAGGTCTCTCAAAAATGACAGACCGTCAGATGTTTAGATCGTAAAATGGTCTAAAATTGTCATATCGCCCAGCCCTATTTAGAACTTAAGCCTAATTTTAACTTCTCCATGAGCTCCGCAAGGGAAAGACGCACACGCATTGACTGAGATGTTTAGCTCTCTGACTTTCCATTACCTGGGGAGTGTTGCAAAGCAATTCCCCACCAGGACAACAGAGGGTGTAGCGCTATTCTGAGGTACCCTGCCCCATTACAGTCATGTTTCTAGTTCACAATAGTGTATTTACTATTGTGTTTACATGTTTTTTTTTGTACTTTTTTTATGTATTTCAGAGACTTGTAAACACAGACTAGGGCTGCACGATATTAGGAAAACCTGCGATATTCGATAACAATGATTACTATTGCGATGACGATATTACTTGCAATAAATAAAAACTTAACTCAGGAACAAAAATAATGAAAAACAAAGAAATAAAAATCATAAAAATGAGAAAAGCAAAAGAAAATCGCATCACAACAAGAAAAGGCGGTGAATCCCCGAAAAGCAGCATCAGCAGAAAGAGCAGAACAAAGCTAACTCAGGTGTTTGCTAACCATCAAAATTAAGTGCCGTCTGCCTCCGGGCATCTAACCTATGAGAACCCACCCAGTTAGCCAAATGGGTGAAGAGCTCTATGTTAAAAAAACATCATGCTTCCGTTTGATTGGCAGAATGCGTTATGTGTAGCAAACATTTGAGCTGACCATTCATTGTGATATTTATCTGTTCTTTGCGATATGCATATTGTGCATGCTGATATCGCAATAACGATATATTTACGATATATTGTGCAGCCCTAACACAGAAGAATTTGTCCTTCATTCTTTTTTCACCTCTTCATGCGATCGGCACCTCCAAATCCACGCATCATTTTTGTCCATGAATAAAACACTTGCTGCATATCTGTGTGTTCCTTCAGTCACGGGTGAATAAATGTTTATATCTTTGAACTTTTTCCGTGAGGTGTTTTTCAATTTGTTCCATGACTGCCACTAAACATCTTTCATTTTTTTAGAGGGAGCAATTGCGGTGCTGTTAACAAATTTACACGAAGAAGTGTCCTAACCAATCACAAGCTTGCGGTTTCAATGGATAGTTAAAATGTTGGGCCTGTCTCCATCACCCTCAGTGAGCCCGTCGGAGAGTCCTTACGCTTGTGTGTCACTGTACGGGGAAGACGGAGAAGTATAAAATAGGCTTTAATTGAAACTTTAGGCTGCAGAAGTAAAAAAAAAATGATGAAACGAAACACTAACAAAATAAAAATTTTACTAAACGTTTTGAGTTTAATTGTGGTGTTGGGTTTGGTAAATTGAGTGCTTTAAGAGCTAAGTATATATTTTACCTCTACTTATGACCAATGAGCTGTGATTCTCTATCTAAATATAGAATATTACCCTGCCAGGTCTTTATTGGGCTTTAATCAGAAGATTCTAGGATTCTTTATTTATTCAGGGATTGTAAACACTTCGTTTTGATTCAGAAAACAGTCAGGTTTATAAAAGTAAGTATTTATTTTACAAACAATTAAAACATGACAAGTTAACTAAGCGTTTACTGTGATGGATGGAACTAGATGTGATGTATGAACCTATGTGTGAATGCGATGTTAGTCAGAACTTCCGTATCTAGGAGAGTTGAGTTCCGGATGCAAAAGAATTTGGTTTGCGTTAAGCTATGAGTTGATTATTATCAAAAACCACATCAAACGCAATCCCACTGTGTTCTACTTACCCAAATGGAGATGCCCTTTTGGATCCGAGATGTCAGGGGAGGTCGGAGACCCCAGGTACCGAAGTCCGTAGATTAACTGCAGTACGACCAGGTCAGTCCAGAGTCATCTCCAGGTAACGACAGTTGGAACTAGTTTGCATCTCAGGAATAACTCTTAAGGAGTTGAACAAATCAGCTTGTTCTGTAGGAACTATTTTATTGTATCAGCTTCGCAGGTGCAAAAAAGGTTTTGACGACATGTCAAAAGCTTTGGTGGGTTAAAGAGTTGTTGCTCCAGGTGGCCGGCCTGAAGCTTCTCTAGAACTGAGGGAAAACCCGAGTAATCTGGTTTTAATGTCCTCATGCTATGATTATGCAGCCAACCAGAGGTTGACAAGTTTGAGGATATTACCAAGAATCTAACCCCCAAATTCCACTACCTCTGCTCCGCTCCGCCCCCGCCTTCCGCAGCCGCTCGCTTCCGAACTCAATTTTTACTGGTACCCGCTCTACAACGGCTCCGCTCCGGTGCGGAGACCTGAGGTGGGCAAACAAGCATGCGCGGGATTTTCGAGAACTTGCGATACAGTCCGAGCAATAAATGCGGACGTTAGATCCTAACACCCGTTGTGTTGGAGAAGTATCGAAATGAACTGTTTAATCTGCCCATCATTTGTGTTGAGAGATCAGCAGTGTTTGGATCAACAGAGTGTGACTACTTTGATAGTAGAAACTGTATTTATGGCTTACTTTTGTGCATTTAAACTTCAGCCGCCATTGATAGTTGTTAAAAGTTGTTAAACCTGTGCATATGAAACAAAAAACGCCTTTTATTTATCGATTTATTGTGAAAAACGGAAGTTGTGCTTGCTCCTTTTCCTGTTGGGCGGTTGTGATTTCTGTCCATTTACTGCGGAGTTGCTCCGGCGTCCGGCAAAAATAGGATCGATTCTATTTTTGCCGGACGCTGGAACAGAGGGCGGCGCACTGCACTGCACTGTCGGAGCACGGCCGCAGTAGTGGAATTGCTCTGATTGACTACAACGGGACCGATTTTGCTCTGGCGTTCGTGTCGGAGCGGAGCAGAGGTAGTGGAATTTGGGGGTAAGAAACACGCCTTATTTGATACTGGAGGCTCTGATTTGGGGTAAAGGCTATTTATGTGTCATGGGTTTAACTTTACCTTACTTTGTTCTTGTGTGAGTGCAAATGTTATGACCTTGTCAAGTAAACATGCTGAAACATTTATCATTGAGCACAGGTTAATGAACATTTCATTATTTTATAATTATTATAAGTAGCAATAAACAAACGTTTATTTAATGATTATCTAGCTTGTAAATTTTAGAGGTTCATATTTAATTTTAAATCTTCTTTCTTCTTCTGTGAAGCAAGGAGTCTTAGATAAAAGGGTGCTCTGTGAGGGACCTTGGAAAGAACAGGATGTCAATGTTATGATTCCAGGATGTCAACAAGCAGTGCAGGATCTTGTGGCTTGCTGGCAGATAGAATATAAAATCCACCTCATAGGATGGAATTAGGTCTGTAGATGACCGATGACCCATAGTCAATCTGTAGGTGAAAACTGACCATTTGTGGACATTACAGTGGTCATTTCATAATCAGGCCCAAATCTGGCTTTATTGCCATCCATCCATCCAGGCAGCAGCCTAAGCAGAGAAACCCAGACTTCCCTCTCCCCAGCCACTTGGGCCAGCTCCTCTGGGGGAATCCCAAGGCGTTCCCTGGCCAGGTGAGAGACATAGTCCCTCCAGCATGTTCTGGGTCTCCCTTTAGGCCTCCTCCTGGTTGGACGTGCCCGGAAAACCTCACCAGGGAGGCGTCCAGGAGGCATCCTGACCAGATGCCCGAGCCACTTCAACTGGCTCCTCTCGATGTGGAGGAGCATCAAATCTACTCCTGAGCCCTTCCCGGATGACTGAGCTTCTCACCCCATCTCTAAGGGAGAGCCCAGCCACCCTGCGGAGAAAACTCATGTCGGCCACTTGTATTCGCGATCTTGTTTTTTCGGTCACTACCCAAAGCTCGTAACCGTAGGTGAGGGTAGGAACGTACATCAACCGGTAAATCGAGAGCCTTCACCTTCCGGCTCAGCTCTCTCTTCACCACGACAGACCGGCACAACACCCGCATCACTGCAGCACCAATCCGCCTGTCGATCTCCCTCTCCATCATTCCCTCACTTATGAACAACACCCTGAGATACCAAAACTCCTCCACTTGGGGCAGGACCTCATCCCTGACCTGATGAGGGCATTTTACACGTTTCTGTGTCAAGTCCATTGTCTCAGATTGTAGGAGCTGGTTTGATAGCTTTTTTAGCTTTATTGCACAGTGATACAAATTCAGCTGTCATATTCTATGTTGTCTTCAGACCACAGCTTATCATCACAACATGTATAAATACACTTTAGGTCTCATCTCATGTCTTTGTAATTTTAATAACAGTTTTCCCTCAAATAAATGTAAAAACCATAAAAGTTAACTTTCAGCGTGCATTTTCTACATCGACGAAGATGAAGTTTTGTTTGCATGAAAGCATTATTGCATGTGGCTATACTGACTTTGTACTCATTTTTTGGCAACAAGTTTTATTGTTGCCACTTTCAAAGAACAGAGGAAAAGACAACAACGATCAAAGTGGAGAAACATACGAGGGATAAGATGAGACTGTCACGTCTGATGACCATTCTCTCACTCCCATACATTCACACCCACACTAACGTGCCTCTCTCAATGGAAAGCCCTCAGTAGTTTAATAGAATGTAGATTTTTTTGTCTGTTCCAGGGAGTCAGTATTGGAGGAGAAAAATAAATCATCCAGTGCACACTCTGATCATGGCAGGGTGTAGTCTTGCATCTCACAACTCTCCTTCTTTGTAGCACTTCACCATTACACTCCACTTGTTCTTTTTATCTGCTTCTACCCATTCCTTGAAGCATTCGCCTCCGCTTCTCGCTCACGTCTATCTGAGTGGCATTGCTTAATACATTTATCTTTGTGTGCTTTGGTTTTCCCTTTTTTATGCATATTTTGAGATTAACCTTTTTGTTTCTTTTGGCATTTCTCTCTTGTTGTTGATTCTTTTTATCTTTTTCAATTGGTTCTCTCACACATCTTGTTTAAATACAAAACGATGCATGGTATGTCCTGTTAAATGTCTGAACTTGTGAGAATATCTGATGAGATCTCTAAATAATTTTCACAATCTACAAAACTTCATAGTTTAACCCTTCAATCATCATCTAATGATTTTTAAGGCACTCATTTCCACCTTGAAGCACAACTTTACACATTTCCTAAAACATCCTGTTGCTTTTGCTCATGCAGGTTCAGCGTTCTTCTGAACCCTGTCAATTTGCGCCAAATGAAATTAACCATTTGCATTCATCTCTTTTCTCTACACGAGCCAGTCTATTCCTCTTTGCATCCACTGCTTGCCTGGACTGTGAGAGAGTCAGGCTAGAAAGGTGGCCAAACCTGACAAAAAGCATGTGTGTGTGTGAGAGAGAGAGAGAGAGAGAGAGAGAAAGAGAGAGAGAGAGAGAGAGAGAGAGAGAGAGAGAGCGAGTGAGAGAGAGAGTGTGTGTGTGTGTGTGTGTGTGTGTGTGTGTGTGTGTGTGTGTGTGTGTGTGTGTGTGATGTCCTCTGGCATGCCTTAGAGAGCTAATCATAACCACACTGCAGAGATTAATGAAGTCAAGAGCAATCAGTCCTGACACACAAACAGGGACACACATGCACACACACTCATGCATGGGCACATATAAGGGTTCTGGCTGAGAGAGACTGGACTTGGTTGACATGTGGAGTAGCATTAATGATTAATTGAATCTCCTCTCGTGTGAACATCTGTACCTGCATACGTTGGTGTGATCACACTTAAGCCAAATCCCTTTGGATGTTTATTTTTCTTTGACCAGGTGATTCTGAAGCTGGAATGCTGAAGCGAAACAGATGAAAAATGAAGTATTACTTATTTTTCATACATGTTATGATATTTGATAGATGAAAGAAAGCTCAGGTATAATCTACAGATGAGCTGTTTGAGTTCAGCACTTGGTTGATGCTTCTCTTTTGCCAACACTGTTAAAGAAGAGATGGATTTATTAGTCGTTTTATGGTGCCAATGATGAGTCAAAGATTAATAGTGATGGCATCAGTCTTCACGGGGAGGTGAATGAGAGCTACAGCCATAAAGTACAGGCATTCATATTAATGACGGTTAATTATGATGAAGTACAATTAACTAAAACTGGAAGTTCTGGTTGCCCCAAGAGACCACTTTCAAACACATCTAGTGTTGAGCTGCATTGTAGCCCCGGCTGTCCTGGGGTTCACTGATGGAAGCGAGGCTACCTCCGGTCCCTCCGACCAACACCAGCAAACCATGTGGGTTAAAGCTGCTGCCCAGTTTTCCCCTTTCAGAAACTATGTATGATTTTTCAGAAATCCAAAGTGATTGTACTGCGATATAATGTAGAAAAAACGTCTTTTTAAATTTTTTTTGCTAAGCTCGCCCCTTGTCCCGTCGAGCTCAATGCAATATGAACTAAGCGCTGGCCTGCACTAAACAAAAGCATTGGACTACCGCTTATTTACAGACATCAATCACAGAGCATGCTTGAGCATTCAAGGGCGCACCTTGGTTGATGCAGAGTTGGCGACTTTCCTCATGGAAAAGTAAGTCTTTAAAATATAAATATATGAAAACACAAGATAACATGAGCATAAAAATTGTACAACAATGTGTTTTAGCTCTGTTTTATCAGCTAGCGGCTAGCGAGATGTGTTGCTTTTGGCCTTACATCTGGATGAGAAAGTAGGCCATGATGTGATTCACTTGTCAGCCACTAGATGGTAGAATCAGATAAAAGAAAAAAATATAGACAGCTACTTTGTGTCCTCCCCAAGGACACAATGCCTTTCACAGACTGAGCAGGGCTCAAACCTGCAACCCTCTGGTTATGGGGCAGACACCTAACTCTCCTGCCACCGTTGCCCTAAACCTGGGTTACATTAAATAGGGTTGCACTCTGATTCCTCATCCTTCCTCAAATGTCGATAAAGAGAAAAGTCCCAACGTTGTTACTGAATCACTTCACGATGTTTCCACTAACGCCTGTCCAGTGGCTGTATCTATCTGAGGTGGTCTCTGGTGCTGAGAGCAACTGGTTATTGTGGTGATCCTTCTGTGAGTATGTTTCTAGGTAATGCTGACTTTTTATTGTTTGTTGCAGATGCAATGACAACAAAAAGTTCCTCATTTGAATAAAGAAGTTGAAGCATTTCCACTTGATCTGAATTAGAGCTATGGATGGTTTTAGGACACTAAACCAGTTTTGTGATGGTTTCAAACCATCTTTGCTTACATTATATTCAGAAAATATGCAGACCATGTTATAGTCCGTTTGAGCATTTATTACATCAGTTGGTGTCATTGGGGTAAACTTTAATAGCCACAGTCTCCACTTCTTAAAGT